>NW_013710686.1:0-424 GCF_000517525.1 Limulus polyphemus | reverse complement strand
TGTGGAACTACTGACTGTATGATTAAGGAAGCTGTGGAACTACTGGCTGTATGATTAAGGATACTGTGGAACTACTGACTGTATGATTAAGGAAGCTGTGGAACTACTGACTGTATGATTAAGGATACTGTGGAACTACTGACTGTAGGATTAAGGAAGCTGTGGAACTACTGACTGTATGATTAAGGATACTGTGGAACTACCGGCTGTAGGATTAAGGATACTGTGGAACTACTGACTGTAGGATTAAGGAAGCTGTGGAACTACTGACTGTATGATTAAGAATAATGTGGAACTACTGGCTGTAGGAGTAAGGATACTGTGGAAATATGTTGGGTGTTGGGAAAAGAAAAAACAACAATACCGATTTCTCAAGAAACTAATAAAAGTACTATATATATATAGTTGGTTGTGTTGTCTATTC
>NW_013710685.1:0-424 GCF_000517525.1 Limulus polyphemus | reverse complement strand
CAATCACAATAATATACAAATAGTCACTTTCGTTTGGCAGACCAAGCAATCACAATAATATACAATTAAACAAAAGTGACTACAGACCCAATACAATCACAATAATATACAATTAAACAAAAGTGACTACAGACCATACAAACACAATAATATACAATTAAACAAAAGTGACTACAGACCGTTTAATTGTCTATTATTGTGATTGTATGGTCTCTAGTCACTTTTGTTTAATTGTATATTATTGTGATTGTTTAAAAGTGACTACAGACCATACAATCACAATAATATACAATCAAACGAAAGTGACTACAGACCATACAATTACAATAATATACAATTAAACAAAAGTGACTACAGACCATACAATCACAATAATATACAATTAAACAAAAGTGACTACAGACCATACAATCACAATAATAAA
>NW_013710684.1:0-424 GCF_000517525.1 Limulus polyphemus | reverse complement strand
TCATGTTTTAACTTCTCAACAGAGCAGTGATTAAATTTTAAAACCTGTTTACAAACATTCCTTTGGAGGAAGCACTTAAATGTATGAAAACAAAATTCCCTTTATGTTGTCAGACTTAAATTTTAAATGTAGTTAATTGAAAAATTCTCATTATAAAAATAATCAGTTCTATAATTGAGTATACTTGAATATGGATAACCTGCTTATTGTTTGGAGAAACAACAGTTTGAACTATTAAATTATTGTCTTATTTTACTGTAAGATATCATAGGTTATACATTTTTACAGATGTTATAATACAAAAAAAGAGGGATAATCATGAAACTCTGACACTAAACCTATGGATGTGTACACATGGTAAACATCTGACACTAAACTTATGGATGTGTACACATGGTAAACATCTGACACTAAACTTATGGAT
>NW_013710683.1:0-424 GCF_000517525.1 Limulus polyphemus | reverse complement strand
GAATATTAACAAGTGGACTCCATAAACATGTTTTTGTCATTATTACACAATAGTAAAAAGGGAGAAATACTTTATGGTTTGAAAACTTTATACCTGTGGAAATACCCAGGAAAGTATAAATATACATGAAACTAGCAACAATATAAATATACATGAAACTAGCAACAGTATAAATATACATGAAACTAATAACAATGTAAATATACATGAAACTAGCAACAGTATAAATATACATGAAACTAATAACAATGTAAATATACATGAAGCTAGCAACAGTATAAATATACATGAAACTAATAACAATGTAAATATACATGAAGCTAGCAACAGTATAAATATACATGAAACTAATAACAATGTAAATATACATACAACTGCAAACTGTATAAATATACATGAAACTAATAACAATGTAAATATACAT
>NW_013710681.1:0-424 GCF_000517525.1 Limulus polyphemus | reverse complement strand
ACACCACAATACAAGTGTACGGGATGAGTATTGTTGTGTGTTAGACATGTGTACGGGAGGAGTATTGTGGTGTTAGACACATTTAGAGGATGAGCACTGTTGTAGGTTAAATTCATTTAGAGGATGAGTATTGTGGTGTGTTACACACGTTCAGAGGATGAGTATTGTGGTGTGTTAGACACGTTCAGAGGATGAGTATTGTGGAGTGTTAGACACGTGTACTGGATGAGTATTGTGGTGTGTTACACACGTGTATGGGATGAGAATTGTGGTGTGTTAGACACGTTTAGAGGATGAGTATAGTGGTGTGTTAGACACGTTTAGAGGATGAGTCTAACACACCACAATAATTCTCATCCCGTACACGTGTCTAACACACAACAATACTCATCCCGTACACGTGTCTAACACACCACAATACTCA
>NW_013710680.1:0-424 GCF_000517525.1 Limulus polyphemus | reverse complement strand
CTGATACACAGATCTTGCCTGTAGTGAACCATATACTAGTGAGTCAGTAATTGATATACAGATCTTGCCTGTAGTGAACCATATACTAGTGAGACAGTAATTGATATACAGATCTTGCCTGTAGTGAACCATATACTAGTGAGACAGTAATTGATATACAGATCTTGCCTGTAGTGAACCATATACTAGTGAGTCAGCAATTGATACACAGATCTTGCCTGTAGTGAACCATATACTAGCGAGTCAGTAATTGATATACAGATCTTGCCTGTAGTGAACCATATACTAGTGAGTCAGTAATTGATATACAGATCTTGCCTGTAGTGAACCACATACTAGTGAGTCAGTAACTGATATACAGATCTTGCCTGTAGTGAACCACATACTAGTGAGTCAGTAACTGATATACAGATCTTGCCTGTAG
>NW_013710679.1:0-424 GCF_000517525.1 Limulus polyphemus | reverse complement strand
TTATGATCAGTAGTAATACTTCAAGATGTTACAATGACTATCAGTATAATTCTGGTTTGCCTGCTAAACTTCTGGTTCACATGTTAGAAATGTGGCTTTTGTAACCGAATCTCAATGCTGGTTTTCTTTTTTAACTTTTTTCCAAAGGTTTTCGTTTGTTTGTTTGTTGTTAAGTGCAAAGCCATACAATGGGCAATCTGTGTTGTGCCCACCACGGGTATCGGAACCTGGTTTTTAGCGTTAAGCTCATAATGGCTCAGCGGTAAGTCTGTAGGCTCACGACTCCAAACATCGGGTTTCGATACCGTGGTGGGCAGAGCACAGATAGCCCTTTGCGCTTAACAACAACCAAATTTAACATTAGAAGTCTAGCGCTAAGCCATTGGGGTGTCTTTTGCAACAAAATCTCGGGGCTAATTTCTTT
>NW_013710678.1:0-424 GCF_000517525.1 Limulus polyphemus | reverse complement strand
CTTCGCAGGAGTTTGTTTAGTAGCTGTGCATAGATGTTGGCACAGTATACCTACCCGTTGTTGCTGTAGGCTTCGGTGCTTGAATGATTTTGAAGATGAATTTGACCAGTAACGATGAAAAATTAATAAAATCTTACATTATCTTTCAAGAATCAATATAAAAATAGTCCTAAGACCTACAAAGGAATTTTTTAGTAGGTCTGCCCAGGTTTGAATAAAATATTCATAACAGTTTTTTCTATAGACTTTTGAAACATTAATAATATAAATAATAATAATATGTAGAACAAATTGATGAACTTTGTTTAACAAAAGGAAAATCAACTTTTTTTGCTGTTATCAATATTTTAGCAGCCTTAGCAATTGAGATAAAATGTCTTGAATGTTGTTTCAAGAACAAATCTGTTTTTTAATATGGTTGTTG
>NW_013710677.1:0-424 GCF_000517525.1 Limulus polyphemus | reverse complement strand
AACGACGCCAATTACGAAGACGATATATGGGAAACAAAGATCAAACAATCAAGACGCATATAAATCCATTCAGAAACAAGACACGAACAGAAGTAAAACAACTAAAACAAGAACTATGGGACCGATTCTGCTCCAAACTAAATGAAAAAACAGAACCAAAGAACCAAAACAAAAATTCACGAACGGAGGATATACAACACGTAAATACCCACCACTAGAAAACAAGAACACCATAGTATAAACTAACAAAAACAAAACAGAAGCCTTCAAACAGTACTTACAGAACATGTTCCGAGCACATTACGAACCAGACATTAATACATACTTTTACAATAAAGTAAATCAGTTTGTAACAAATAACATAGGTATGTTCAAACCACTATTTCAAACAATATAAATAACACTAAAACATCTAATGATAAAG
>NW_013710676.1:0-424 GCF_000517525.1 Limulus polyphemus | reverse complement strand
CTTGCAGTTGTTATACCTAATAAACGCTAGTAGTTGTTATACTTAACAAACGCTAGCAGTTGTTATACTTAACAAACGCTAGTAGTTGTTATACTTAACAAACACTTGCAATTGTCATACTTAACAAACACTTGCAATTGTCATACTTAACAAACACTTGCAGTTGTCATACTTAACAAACACTTGCAATTGTCATACTTAACAAACACTTGCAATTGTCATACTTAACAAACACTTGCAATTGTCATACTTAACAAACACTAGCAATTGTCATACTTAACAAACACTAGCAATTGTTATACTGTTATATCTGCTACTGATAGATAATCACCAGTCAGGTTTCTTCTCTGTTACTGACAGATAATCACCAGTCAGGTGTCTTCTCTGCTACTGATAGATAATCACCAGTCAGGTTTCTTCTCTG
>NW_013710675.1:0-424 GCF_000517525.1 Limulus polyphemus | reverse complement strand
AATCTTATCGTTAACTTTTATAATTTTTCCTTGTAAAAAAAAAAATAACAAAATAGAAAACCCGCTTAAATTTGTTTGTTGTTAAGCTCAAACCTGAACCTTTCTGTGCTGTTCCCACAATAGAGTTCGAATCTGATTTTAGCGTAATAAACCCTGAAATTTACCGATAAATCGTCACAGGGGGCTAAAATTAATAACACATTAATAAACAAATGTATCGCTGAGCTGACCACTGTCGTATTTCCGGTTGTTGGTGCCGAATTTCCTGACCACTGTCGTATTTCCGGTTGTTGGTGCCTAATTTACTGACCACTGTCGTATTTCCGGTTGTTGGTGCCTAATTTACTGACCACTGTCGTATTTCCGGTTGTTGGTGCCTAATTTACTGACCACTGTCGTATTTCCGGTTGTTGGTGCCTAATTT
>NW_013710674.1:0-424 GCF_000517525.1 Limulus polyphemus | reverse complement strand
ACACTTGTATTGTTAGGTCGAGTATAGTCCGGAATATAAGTGATAGATTACACTTGTATTGTTAGTCGAGTATAGTCCGGAATATAAGTGATAGAATACACTTGTATTGTTAGTTGGGTATAGTCCGGAATATAAGTAATAGAATACACTTGTATTGTTAGTTGGGTATAGTCCGGAATATAAGTGATAGATTACTTGTATTGTTAGTTGGGTATAGTCCGGAATATAAGTGATAGAATACACTTGTATTGTTAGTTGGGTATAGTCCGGAATATAAGTGATAGAATACACTTGTATTGTTAGTCGAGTATAGTCCGGAATATAAGTGATAGAATACACTTGTATTGTTAGTTGGGTATAGTCCGGAATATAAGTGTTAGAATATACTTGTATTGTTAGTTGGGTATAGTCCGGAATATAAGTG
>NW_013710673.1:0-424 GCF_000517525.1 Limulus polyphemus | reverse complement strand
TGTAGATTATATGGAAGAGGAAGTATGCAGATTATATGGAAGAGGAAGTATGCAGATTGGAAGAGGAAGTATGCAGATTATATGGAATAGGAAGTATGCAGATTGGAAGAGGAAGTATGTAGATTATATGGAAGAGGAAGTATGCAGATTATATGGAAGAGGAAGTATGCAGATTATTATTCATTAATTAAAGGACGAAAGTCTGTTACTAATTAACTCCTCGACGTTTCGCCTGTCTACTTAGCCTGCTATAAAACAGTTAAAAACGTGATTTGTTTAAAATGATAAAAAGAAAAGTGGTTTTTATTCTATGTATACAACAAAAACAGACTATTTACAACACTACTACACGTGAATATTGTGGCATCTTAACAACACTACTACTACACGTGAATATTGTGGCATGTTCAACAACACTACTACA
>NW_013710672.1:0-424 GCF_000517525.1 Limulus polyphemus | reverse complement strand
TGTATTCTAGTTTACTAAACTATAATAATATAACTAATCCGTACCTTACTGTTGTATCATAGTTTACTAAACTATAATAATATTAACCAATATGTACCTTACTGTTGTATCATAGTTTACTAAACTATAATAATATTAACCAATATGTACCTTACTGTTGTATTATAGTTCACTAAACTATAATAATATTAACTAATCAGTACCTTACTGTTGTATTATAGTTCACTAAACTATAATAACATTAACCAATATGTACCTTACTGTTGTATCATAGTTTACTAAATTATAAAACATTAACCAATATGTACCTTACTGTTGTATTATAGTTCACTAAACTATAATATTATTAACCAATATGTACCTTACTGTTGTATCATAGTTTACTAAACTATAATAACATTAACCAATATGTACCTTACTGTTA
>NW_013710671.1:0-424 GCF_000517525.1 Limulus polyphemus | reverse complement strand
GTCGTGAACTGTCATAAAATCTGATAAGAAATCGGAGCAAACATACCAAGTTCTGCTAGTGCAAGACATCCACCATGCCATGCAGAATCCTTTTCTCTAAAACTGAAAAGTTCTAACACTGATGATATTATATCATCAGATAACACTTCTGGAAGACGGCCAGTAATGCGTCCAATACCTTTAGCAGCTGACCATCTATATCATAAACATAAATATGTGATAAACCTATCAAATGTAAAAAATTATTATAACAGTTTTCTATTTATAAATCTAATCAGCTATTTGTTATCATCCTTATTTGCAATTAAAATAATGTATAATGCCAAAAATATCAATACCAGAGAGAACACCAACTGATGGATCAATGTATTCTAATTATTTCGAGTTTTGTCTTTTTTACACTGCATACTCCTAGATAATGGCT
>NW_013710670.1:0-424 GCF_000517525.1 Limulus polyphemus | reverse complement strand
ACTACTGGGAATTGTTCTAGCAAATAGCTTATCTAGAAGTGAGAGGGTCACTTGGCCACACTATTGGGAATTGTTCTAGTAAATAGCTTATCTTGAAGTGAGAGGGTCACTTGGCCACACTACTGAGAATTGTTCTAGTAAATAGCTTATCTAGAAGTGAGAGGGTCACTTGGCCACACTACTGGGAATTGTTCTAGTAAATAGCTTATCTAGAAGTGAGAGGGTCACTTGGCCACACTACTGGGAATTGTTCTAGTAAATAGCTTATCTAGAAGTGAGAGGGTCACTTGGCCACACTACTGGGAATTGTTCTAGTAAATAGCTTATCTAGAAGTGAGAGGGTCACTTGGCCACACTACTGGGAATTGTTCTAGTAAATAGCTTATCTAGAAGTGAGAGGGTCACTTGGCCACACTACTGGGAA
>NW_013710669.1:0-424 GCF_000517525.1 Limulus polyphemus | reverse complement strand
ATGTGTCGGACAATATTGATTAACCAGGGTTATCATATTAAACACGATCACCAGAGAAAGTAGTTCCAAGATGTTACAATGGTACTTCCTGTGTCGGACAATATTGATTAACCAGGGTTATCATATTAAACACCATCACTAGAGAAAGTAGTTTCGAATGTAATAAGGACTTAAACTTCGTTTTTATTAAGCACGATTTACCCACAATATCGAGATATTTCGTTTTTAAGACGTATATCCAAGTGCCATTTATTAAGCATTATCAGGTAATGTTTTTTTTTTAAAAAATAGCATTTCCAATTGTACTAAAAAGGGCTACAAGCAATTAAAATATCTATTTTTTTCGCCTGGTTTTAAATTATTACACTAAATTGAAGAGCAAGCAGATAAAATCAGGTAGTAGATTTAACAAACGAATTAGATT
>NW_013710668.1:0-424 GCF_000517525.1 Limulus polyphemus | reverse complement strand
GTAAAGGGTACAGAAACAGCCACATTAATTCTATAGGCATATAGCCAGAAACCCCATCTCAACAGTAGGCACTGAGTAGAAGCAGATGAATTTAATGCTTGATACAGATTTCAGGTAAGTACTCCCTGTGAGGCAATCCCAGACACCAAGTGGGTTGCAATGACACCAAACATGTGATTATAATATTTAATTACAGATGACATTGAATTGTTAGAATGGATAATCAAAAGATGACCCAACATCTGCAACCAAAGATTTTGGCAAACCCAAAAAGCTGCAGATATCCCCAGAACATTGATATGCAGAGATTGTACTACCAGATACCAAACCCTCGAAAGAGAGGAAATGTTAAGAACTGCCCTTAACTGGAAAGGGAGGCAGAGGTGTAACGATTCAAGTCAGATGGAGGGAGGTGAGATCAAAT
>NW_013710667.1:0-424 GCF_000517525.1 Limulus polyphemus | reverse complement strand
AATGCAGGCATAAATGAAATCAGGAAAACTGTTACAGCAAAATATAATACAATTTTAATAGAAAACAAACTATGGAAAAAAATTTGAAGTACAAAAAAAAACAGTAAAAATTAGACCTAAAAATATAATAAACTATATGTATACAAAATATTACAGAATTTCGGTGTAAAATTGAACATTTTGGAAAACATACAATTTAAATAAAGCTTGTACTGTTTCATTATTAACCCCGAAGTCTGTGACGTTTCTTGAGGTTTGAGCTTTATATGTATGGTGATTTTTGTTGTAAGTGAAACTTGTATCATGAATCACGGTTGGCCAGAATGAAAACAGCAGAATATCGGGTTTACAATCAAGACACATAGTGTGTTCTGCAGCCAAAACAACTTGCTGTTTGTTTGTTTGTTTTTAAATATGCACAAAG
>NW_013710666.1:0-424 GCF_000517525.1 Limulus polyphemus | reverse complement strand
CATCAGCAGATTATAAAGTTTAGATGACATCAGTAAAGTATAAAGTTTAGATGTGATCAGTAAAGTATAAAGTTTAGATGTCATCAGCAGATTATAAAGTTTAGATGACATCAGTAAAGTATAAAGTTTAGATGACATCAGTAAAGTATAAAGTTTAGATGACATCAGTAAATTATAAAGTTTAGATGTCATCAGCACATTATAAAGTTTAGATGACATCAGTAAAGTATAAAGTTTAGATGACATCAGTGAATTATAAAGTTTAGATGTCATCAGCACATTATAAAGTTTAGATGACATCAGTAAATTATAAAGTTTAGATGTCATCAGCACATTGTAAAGTTTAGATGACATCAGTAAATTATAAAGTTTAGATGTCATCAGTAAATTATGAAGTTTAGATGTGATCAGTAAATTATAAAGT
>NW_013710665.1:0-424 GCF_000517525.1 Limulus polyphemus | reverse complement strand
CCTATTTGTGTTTTTATTATAGACACTATTTGTGATATTAACATATGGATTCCGGAATAACCTAAATCTTCTAATATGGCTGAACCCCTTAATATATTATTGGGATTACGGCCGAAAATATCGCTAACAGAATGATATATTTAATTAGCTATACACATTACCAGATTTTATTTTATTTTTAATTTTAGTTGGTAGCTTGAAAATTAATTTTAGAGGTTAAGAAATGTGGTTACTATTAGATTATTTTTGTTTCGTGGTTTCTGTAGAAGTAACTACCCGTGGTGTTTTATACGCTTCGTCTGTTATCTTCTGATTGATTAAACAGTATTTAATTTATCAAGGAGCTGTTGATAAAAGACTAAAACGTGACTAGTTAAGTGATTGCAAACATAAAGACCCAAGACTGCCTTACGACACAACGTGT
>NW_013710664.1:0-424 GCF_000517525.1 Limulus polyphemus | reverse complement strand
TATTTATTCATTTCAACTTTTGTATCACAAAATAAGTATCCCTCAAAAGTAATGATTGAAACTGTGGTCCCTAGAAAATTAATTATAGGATGATGTGATAAACAACAGGAAACCAGCTCCTTTTATTGTATGTTATCGTACATCAAGAAACTTTTACACACTGTCTCAAAATACAATAAAAATTGCCAAGAGTATATATATATATATATAAGTTTTTTTTTTTAGTATCGGGGTAAAAATTAGCTTCTTTAAAGAATATTTGTTGACAATGGCACGTCGGGAGTGTGCCAAATTAAATGCAAATACTGATAACTGTTACAGCTTTCAACAAGGTTGAAAGAACACTTAACAGCTCCCCTCTCGTGTATTTGAACACAATGATTTTTCAGAGCTTAAAATCTTCAACAATATATATATATATATA
>NW_013710663.1:0-424 GCF_000517525.1 Limulus polyphemus | reverse complement strand
CAGGAAAACTTCTGTCTACGTTTTGAATTCTCAGAAAGACTCCTTTTTAAGTGTAGTGTTGTCAAGAAGACTTCTCTTAACGTGTAGAGTTGTCAGGAACACTTCTGTTTAAGTGTAGAGTTGTCAAGAAGGCTCCTGATTAAGTGTAGAGTTGTCAAGAAGGCTCCTGTTTAAGTGTAGTTTTGTCAAGAATACTTCTTCTTTCGTGTAAAGTTGTCAAAAAGACTTCTGTTTAAGTGTAGAGTTGTCAAAAAGGCTTTTGTTTAAGTGTAGTTTTGTCAGGAAGAGTGCTGTGGAAGTATATCATTGATCCCCATATCTGTCATTGTTTGTCAAAACAATTAAGAAATAACTTCTTCTATAATAAATCTATCATTACTGTACCATAAATAGTGGGATTTAACCGTATCCATTAATCATAAAG
>NW_013710662.1:0-424 GCF_000517525.1 Limulus polyphemus | reverse complement strand
GGTTCTTATACTAACCTGTTGCTTCACTATGTTACATTAATATACTGAACATTGTATTAAAGTATCAGTTTGTTTGTTATTAAGGACAAAGTAGGTTCTTATACTAACCTGTTGCTTCATTATGTTACATTAATATACTAATATACAATATACAATTTCTAACGCTATAAGCCATAAGATTTGCCATTGTTTCACCAGGAGGCTTAAAATAAAAGTTCAAGACCTTTAACATTATAAGTTCTAAAGTTTGCCGTTGTGTTACCGGGAGGGGTGGGGAGCTTACAATAAAAGTTAAAAAACCTTTAGTTAAAACTGATAAGTTAACATCAGTGGAAATGATTAAAAAATTAGGGTAAAAATAGTTCTGTTTGTATAGTTGTACGGCTAATCTTGTCATTATTTTTATCTTATTTTGTACGTGTAC
>NW_013710661.1:0-424 GCF_000517525.1 Limulus polyphemus | reverse complement strand
ACAGCTATTGTTATTGTTGTTTACACTTGGTTGAAATAGTAGGCCTATATCTAGGATGAAGTCCAACTATTGTTACCGTTGTTTAACATTTGGTTAAAATAGTAGGCCTATATCTACGATGAAGTCCAACTATTGTTACTGTTGTTTAACATTTGGTTAAAATAGTAGGCCTATATCTAGGATGAAGTCCAACTATTGTTACTGTTGTTTAACATTTGGTTAAAATAGTAGGCCTATATCTAGGATGAAGTCCAACTATTGTTACTGTTGTTTAACATTTGGTTGAAATAGTAGGCCTATATCTAGGATGAAGTCCAACTATTGTTACTGTTGTTTAACATTTGGTTAAAATAGTAGGCCTATATCTAGGATGGAGCCCAACTATTGTTACTGTTGTTTAACATTTGGTTAAAATAGTAGGCCT
>NW_013710660.1:0-424 GCF_000517525.1 Limulus polyphemus | reverse complement strand
GCTGATACAAAATATTATACACATACTAACCTCATAATATTCATACTCATCAATATCAAAGTCTTCAAAATTAAAAAACCCATTTGCAAGAGCCTGTAAAATAAAATAAAATATTAAATTTGCAAAATCAAATTGTCTTTAGTGAACTTGTATTGTATTACAACATGATATCTCTGTCAAAAACATTACATATGTAACAGATTTTTGTGTAGGTGTACCTGAAACATTACATACGTAACAGATTTTTGTGTAGGTGTACCTGAAACATTACATACGTAAAAGATTTTTGTGTAGGTGTATCTGAAACATTACATACGTAAAAGATTTTTGTGTAGGTGTATCTGAAACATTATATACGTAACAGATTTTTGTGTAGGTGTACCTGAAACATTACATATGTAACAGATTTTCACGTATGTATACT
>NW_013710659.1:0-424 GCF_000517525.1 Limulus polyphemus | reverse complement strand
AAAAATATACAGCAGATATTCCCCAATTAATGTATTGTCAACATATAACATATTAATATACAGGTGATATTCCACAGTTAATTTATTGTCTACACTTAACATAATAATATTCAGCTGATATTCCACAGTTAATGTATTGTCAACCCTTAACATAATGTTATATAGCTGATATTACATGGTCAATGTAGTGTCAACACTTAACATAATAATATATAGCTGATATTCCACAGTTAATGTATTATCAACACATAATATAATAATATATAGAGCTGATATTCTGTGGTTAATGTATTATCAACACTTAATATAATAATATACAGCTGATATGCCACAGTTAATGTAATGTCAACACTTAACATAATAATATACAGCTGATATTACATGGTTACTGTATTGTCAACACTTAACATAATAAAATACAGCT
>NW_013710658.1:0-424 GCF_000517525.1 Limulus polyphemus | reverse complement strand
ACGTGATTTTATTCTTACATACTCTGATAAATGGAGTAAACTCCTAAATACTGTCTGTACCAAATTTAATATGCACGTGATTCAAGAGAGATTTTTACTCCTAACGGGAGATTAAACAAGCCCCTTAATACTTCCTATGAAATAACCTCCATTTATTTTACTATAGGTAAGTTTATATAACTCATAAAAGAAGCAAGTAATTATTTTCCATACCTGTCCATGAAGGACTAGTAACTGTGGTAAGGGAAAATTCTACCAAAGGTATCAGAAATGGGGTGAAACCTTACCCTTCAGAAATTGACTAGAATGTACAAAGATAATAACCCACGGAGACTTGTCTAGATGTAGGTTATTTGCTTTCGTTTGTTTTCCATCAAAAACAATCTAGCCAAAGCAACATTACACAATTAAAATTATATACCTG
>NW_013710657.1:0-424 GCF_000517525.1 Limulus polyphemus | reverse complement strand
AACAGTCATGTATATCTAACACTTGTTTTGTATTTTTAATAAAAGTTGTTAATACCTGTCAGCTGTCTCTACTATATATATGAATACAATTTAACATATCAAAACAGTTACCATACTAACAGAATCTAGCATATCTAGACAGAATCTAGTATATTAAGCCAGTTACCATACTACCAGAATCTAGTATATCAAAACAGTTACCATACTAACAGAATCTAGTATATCAAGACAGTTACCATACTACCAGAATCTAGTATATCAAGACAGTTACCACACTAACAGAATCTAGCATATCAAGACAGTTGCCAAACTAACAGAATCTAGTATATCGAGACAATTACTATAAAAACAGAATCTAGCATATCAGGACAGTTACCATACTAACAGAATCTAGCATGTCAAGACAATTACCATGATAACAGAA
>NW_013710656.1:0-424 GCF_000517525.1 Limulus polyphemus | reverse complement strand
ACACATATGGTAGTTATTACATGGACACGTATAGTAGTTATTACATGGACGCAGCAATAACAAAACCCTGATTCATCCAATACGAAAAACAAATTATAATAAATTCCACAAAACCTGTGTGTGTGTTATAGTAAAATCACATCGGGCTATCTGCTGTGTCCACCGAGGGAATCGAACCTCAGATTGTAGCGTTACAAATCTGAAGACTTACCACTTTCCCATTGGGGGAACTTCAAAACCTGATATCATTTAATTCCACCATTTTAAATGAGTGTTTGTTATCTTACAAGGTGTAATATTTGACATAACGAACAAATTATCTTACAAGGTGTAATATTTGACATAACGAACAAATTATATTACAAGGTGTAACATTTGGCATAACGTACAAATTATCTTACAAGGTGTAATATTTGACATAACG
>NW_013710655.1:0-424 GCF_000517525.1 Limulus polyphemus | reverse complement strand
AAAAGCTTGTCCAAGGGCTATCAAAGAAAATAGAAATAACCTCTAAGCATCCACATCCCACAATAAACATTTCAAAGGAAGAATCAACAGACCAATCCCATAAGGAAAGAAAAAATGAGGTCCATGGAAAAAAAGGGTTCCCAGTATAAGGGCAGATGAAGGTGGGGAGCCCTAAAGAGAGATGTCTGTGATAAGGTAAACCAAAAAGCCCAACAGGGCATAAAAGTTGAGCCAGGTGTGAATGCTTCAACAGGCAAGAGACAGAAGGAAGGGAGATAGGAGAGAAGTATGGTGTACCTCCTAAGTGGTCAAAGTCTGAAGATAAATGCAGTGGAAGAGGATGCAAGAAGCATCCAAAGGAAAGACATCAAAACAACTAAAATCGTAAGAAAAAAGCAGAAGGAAGCTAGTTAGGAGAGAATGG
>NW_013710654.1:0-424 GCF_000517525.1 Limulus polyphemus | reverse complement strand
TATATATATATATATATATATATATATCATGAAACTTCGAATGCGATGATATTGTATTTTTAAAGATACATCTCAAGCAAAAACACCCAATAAATCAAAACAACTTCAGAAATACTTTCTTCTGCATGGGGTGAAGACGAATCAGCTGACGTCTAATATGGATACGCAAATAAGATGATATTGAGAAAAATGATCCAATAAGTTATAACATGAGATTTTCCTATTATCTGTATTGACACAACATCACCCAGAGTGTTCGTGATGGATTGGAATCACATTATTTCCTATCCAGTGTCAATTTTTTCAATTAACTAAGTGTGATGGGCTTAGCAAAGCGGTCAAGTTACACACAGCGCAAGACCGCTAATGAAATGGTTAAAAAAATACATTTTGGAGTTCCTCAATCATGTGCTGACAAATTCAA
>NW_013710653.1:0-424 GCF_000517525.1 Limulus polyphemus | reverse complement strand
ATGATTTCAACAAACATGTAATGACGTTTTTAGTGTCTACTTATATTCGTTACAAACTTTATTTTATAGCGGATGATTTCAACAAACATCTAATGTCGTTTTTAGTGTCGCTTTACATTCGTTACAAACTGTATTTTATAGCGGAGATTATCAACAAATATCTATTGTCGTTTTTAGTGTCTATTTACATTCTTTAAAAACTGTATTTCATAACGGATGATTTCAACAAATATCTAATGTTGTTTTCAGTGTCTACTTACATTCGTTACAAACTGAATTTTATAGCGGAGATTATCAACAAATATCTAACGTCGTTTTTAGTGTCTATTTACATTCTTTAAAAACTGTATTTCATAACGGATGATTTCAACAAATATCTAATGTTGTTTTCAGTGTCTACTTACATTCGTTACAAACTGTATTT
>NW_013710652.1:0-425 GCF_000517525.1 Limulus polyphemus | reverse complement strand
GTCATCTAATCTATCGTACATTATACTAACACGTCATCTGATCTATCGTACATTATACTAACACGTCATCTGATCTATCGTACATTATACTAACACATCATCTAATCTATCGTACATTATACTAACACATCATCTAATCTATCGTACATTATACTAACACATCATCTAATCTATCGTACATTATACTAACACATCATCTGATCTATCGTACATTATACTAACACATCATCTAATCTATCGTACATTATACTAACACATCATCTGATCTATCAAGTCCTGATTACGATCCTGGATGGCTCCTCTTACATATCGTACATTATACTAACACATCATCTAATCTGTCGTACATTATACTAACACGTCATCTAATCTATCGTACATTATACTAACACATCATCTAATCTGTCGTACATTATACTAACACG
>NW_013710651.1:0-425 GCF_000517525.1 Limulus polyphemus | reverse complement strand
CTTGTGTAACACTACATCATTCAACAATCTCTTGTGTAACACTCCATCATTCAACAATCTATTGTGTAACACTCCATCATTTAACGATCTGCTGTCTAACACTCCAAACTTCAACAATCTGTTGTGTAACACTCCAGCATTCAATTTGTCTTTTTTTAGTTTTTATGTTTGATTTTTTCTTTTTTTTTATAAAATGTAACATTTATATAAAACCTGTAACTATCTAAAGTCGAACATGAACAAAACTTATAGTACAAAGACCAACAATGGGTCAGCTTCTAGCATAAAATCCCTCAGTGGGTCAGCTTCTAGCATAAAATCCCTCAGTGGGTCAGCTTCTAGCATAAAGACCCTCAGTTGGTCAGCTTCTAGCATAAAGTTCCTCAGTGGGTCAGCTTCTAGTATAAAGACCCTCAGTGGGTCAG
>NW_013710650.1:0-425 GCF_000517525.1 Limulus polyphemus | reverse complement strand
ATACAGATATATAGTAAACACGTAAATAGATAGAGAGAGAAAGATGATACACGTCTCGGTTAATGATTGGATATGAGTAAAGTACAAACAAGCAGTGATACAGATATATAGTAAACACGTAAATAGATAGAGAGAGAAAGATGATACACGTCTCGGTAAATGATTTGATATGAGTAAAGTACAGACAAGCAGCGATACAGATATATAGTAAACACGTAAATAGATAGAGAGAGAGAAAGATGATACACGTCTCGGTAAATGATTGGATATGAGTAAAGTACAGAGAAGCAGTGATGCAGATATATAGTAAACACGTAAATAGATAGAGAGAGAGAAAGATGATACACGTCTAGGTAAATGATTGGATATGAGTAAAGTACAAACAAGCAGTGATACAGATATATAATAAACACGTAAATAGATAT
>NW_013710649.1:0-425 GCF_000517525.1 Limulus polyphemus | reverse complement strand
TCCAAATCACCCTACAGTTCTATACAAATGTAATACTCCAAATCACCCTACAGTTCTATACAAATGTAATACTCCAAATCACCCTACAGTTCTATACAAATGTAATACTCAAACTCACCCTACAGTTCTATACAAATGTAATACTCCAAATCACCCTACAGTTCTATACAAATGTAATATATGATCACAAACTTCTGGACTTACTTTCTCCCCAGAATCTGTGAGATTTTTTGGGTTCAAGTTCTTTATCTCGGCTGAGAAAAGAATCAGGGGAGGTGACGAATCTTGTACAAAGTCCCAAGCTTCAACTAACCGTATTCCACTGTATACATGTCTAGATCGTCCTATTCAAAATCATTGCAAAGAAGTAGCATTTGTCAATAGCCAACATCGACTACAGTGTATATTATTATACATACATATTA
>NW_013710648.1:0-425 GCF_000517525.1 Limulus polyphemus | reverse complement strand
GTGTGGACAATACCATACGAGACGAACTAGAACAAAGGTATAAGCAGCTAAACAAACGTGTGACATCACTAAAGGCAGAGAACGAAGAGGTAAACGTAGAAACGCACCATCTAAAAGAATACATTATATATGAATATTAACTAATTGTCATAATTAAATGTTTTTTCAATTAAGCTTTCTAGCTGTTTTAATTTTTATTTATATTAGATGTGCATATTGGTTGAATTAATAATTAAGTGACATCACAGATTTTATTTACATTAAAAGTGGAAGGATTTTGTGGGTTCAGTAAATAGAGCCACTTTTTTCATGTAGGCAATTTTATAGGTTTAATTTAGTGTATAGTTTAATAATAGTGTAAAATACCTTCTTGTGTCTGGCATGTTTCCCGTCACTAATAAGGTATTGTACTGCTAAGCGATTAC
>NW_013710647.1:0-425 GCF_000517525.1 Limulus polyphemus | reverse complement strand
CTAAAAAGCTTGTATAATACATATTCGAACACAATTCGGACAGTAAGGTTTCACACAATCTTTGGCAAACTATGATTTATGCACATTTCTCAAAAATAAAAAAGCAAAACTTTCACTATTTTGTACAGAGAAAAAACACTTAAATTCCATGCTAAAACATTTTAGTGTAGTTTATAAATGAGAATTTTAAAATAATTCTGGTAGTACTTAGTGCTCATAACTAACTGGACAAAGTTTGCTACAAGTGTTTATTCATAAGCTGCAACAGTTTCAACATCTCTAAAGTTGTGGTTAGACTTTTTTGTAGTGTGGATTAACATCTGAGAATCATACTTCTATAGATGAATGTCCCACAGAAGCAGCATCTTTTGAAAATGGAAAACCTTCACCCGAAATAGCTTTGACCTCACAGTACTCTGGTTTAA
>NW_013710646.1:0-425 GCF_000517525.1 Limulus polyphemus | reverse complement strand
AAGTATGTTGTATTTAAGAGGTGTAAGATTGTTCAGCAACTATGTTGTATTTAAGAGTTGTAATATTGTTCAGCAACTATGTTGTATTTAAGAGTTGTAAGATTGTTCAGCAACTATGTTGTATTTAAGAGTTGTAAGATTGTTCAGCAACTATGTTGTATTTAAGAGTTGTAAGAAATGGTTTTCAAGGGACTGAATTTTCAGCTTGTGCAACGTTGTAAACGGTTGGTTTATTCTAAATAAGATATTTTGTGACGATTTATTTTTTAAGCTTAAAATTCAATATATAAAGATGATTCATCAGCGTATTTACTAGATGTACTTCCGGCAGGGTCCCCGAAAGTCTTCTGTTTCAAGAGTAAATAAAACCATAATTAAAAGTAACAAATATTGAAGTTCATACGTCATACTATGTTGTAGCCTAC
>NW_013710645.1:0-425 GCF_000517525.1 Limulus polyphemus | reverse complement strand
GAAGTCGAAACTTGTAGTTGAAATGGATATAAATTTGTGATCAAGCACAATCAAAATTTTGCAGTCACATAGAGACGTCAATACAATAGAACGCCAATCGACAAAGTGAGGATTGTACTGCAATAGTAGAGGAGCTACCTGCGCCAGTATAGAGGACGCAGTATGATTGGCAGAGGTGGTTCCGTTTCGGAAGTGTGTAAATTTATAATTAAATTCCATTTTTATACATACATTTTTTATTGTTATTCCTATTTTAACAATATAAATGTTACTCGAAAAATTATTTATTCATAACTGTAATAACATTTCTGGTAACATTCCCAATTTAGAATAAACATTTTATAAAAATTATTTCCATTCTAATAATTCTTCCATTTTCAGCAACACTGGATACATATTGTTGCGTCAGCGAGGTCACGTGACTA
>NW_013710644.1:0-425 GCF_000517525.1 Limulus polyphemus | reverse complement strand
ATTCGTGATTTTACACAACATGTTAAATACCTAAGGTATATTATACCTTATACAAGGTGATTCGTGATATTACACAACATGTTAAATATCTAAAGTAAATTATACCTTATCCAAAGTGATTCGTGATTTTACACAACATGTTAAATATCCAATGTATATTATTCCTTATCCAAGGTGATTCGTGATTTTACACAACATGTTAAATAATCTAAGGTATATTATACCTTATCCAAAGTGATTCGTGATCTTACACAACATGTTAAATATCTAAAGTATATTGTACCTTATCCAAGATGATTCGTGATTTTACACAACATGTTAAATAATCTAAGGTATATTATACCTTATACAAGGTGATTCGTGATCTTACACAACATGTTAAATATCTCAAGTATATTATACCTTATGTAAGATGATTCGTGATC
>NW_013710643.1:0-425 GCF_000517525.1 Limulus polyphemus | reverse complement strand
AAATAGTAATAATGTATATACATATAATAATGTATTATAACTGAAATGTCACTATATTTTACAAAATACTAGTCCACTAAAACACAGTGTAGACAGGTCACTTTGTAAAGATTAAAGGTTGGTTTTAAATTATTGGATACGGTAATATGACTGCACATGTGACATGTCATTGTAACTTCTGCATTGTTAGCCTGGCATGGCTGAAAGGTCAATATAATAAAAAATAATAAATGTATATAAATGTATAATGTTGTGAGATTTAAGCTATTTAGTCGAAACATTTGTATTTTCGTGCTATAATCTGTAGTCATTCTAGAACAAAAAAGGCATAATTTCTATTTATTTCCTAATTTTTTATGGTAGTTCCCAGATGGGTCAAATCGGCCAAACCCGTAATGAGATTTGTTAGTGAAAATAACAGATAA
>NW_013710642.1:0-425 GCF_000517525.1 Limulus polyphemus | reverse complement strand
GGAGAACCTGGTTAAATAGGGAGAAAAAACATTGTTTTACAATGAAAATGTGGTCACACGAAAAGAGATAATACGTACAATTTCATACATCTGAATATAGTTTGATAGAAAAATACAACGCTCGTTTTGCAATGAGAACCTGGTCAGACGGAAATATAAGAAGTACGGTCTTTCACATTAGAACCTGGTTCTATAGGGTGATAAGACATAGAGTATTACACTAAAAATGTATGGAAATATGTTTATACAAAGAACCTAATAATATGAAGAAAGAGAAACAAAAAAAAAGGATGGCTTTATACAGAGAAGCTGGTCAGCCTAAAAGATAATCATATGGTTTGACACATAAGAACTTAGTTAGTCGGAGATATAATCTGACCAGGTTCTAATGTGTAAAAAATTCACTTGGTGATGTAAAGAGAAGA
>NW_013710641.1:0-425 GCF_000517525.1 Limulus polyphemus | reverse complement strand
AATACCAGATGGTGCTATTAATCAAGGCTATCCCATGAGATAATAAATTGCCAGTATTATCATGTGTTATATAATTAATTACTGTTAGTATTTATTAGAATTGGTAATTACATCACTTGTTAACATTGATAATGCTAAATGATTTAAGATAAAGAAGAGATCAGAGAAAATTGACATCTAAGGTGATTACAGTGTTGGTAAGAACATTTTATTTTGTGACATCTTTGACTTGATAAGTAAGAAACTTGTGACTGAAAGACCAACTGCCTAGGTAATTGTGGGTTTCATATGACCAAATCTGCATTTTTTTTTTTAGGATGAGTGGAGTCTAAATGATTTTATTATGAACTATATTGGTTCACAGCTAATAGTTCTGTATTAATTGGTTACTAAATTCATCTCTCTATACAAGACAATTTTTGTGA
>NW_013710640.1:0-425 GCF_000517525.1 Limulus polyphemus | reverse complement strand
CTAATTCTTAACACTATAACATACAAGTGGTCGAAATGTTGTAATAAATTTTCTAAAAATAAAATAATTCACTCAACAGCTGTCCTCAAAGTTTTATTATTTAAGTACAACAATTATACTCTTCTCACAACAACAATTATCTATCTGGTATTGTAGACACGTCATGTTGCTAAGAGTAGAACCTTAGAAACTAGAACTAGTAAGCTTAATCGTTTCTTACTACTAAAAAGTATCAAGCAAATTATAAATTAACATTTCGTAAAAATGGTTTTTCTATGTAAAAGAACTGATGGCCGATTTTCCATCAATAACAATCTGTGCTTGCTGTTAGTTGTACAGATTGTTATTATTGTTTATCGTAATATTTGCGACATTAGTGGTATAATTTTCATTTATACTCAGCGGATGGAAAAATCGGTACCACT
>NW_013710639.1:0-425 GCF_000517525.1 Limulus polyphemus | reverse complement strand
ATTACATAATAGTCAGGAGTTACAAGTGTTACATAATAGTCCAGAGTTACAAGTGTACCCAATTTGCTCAAAAAACTTTCAAAAATATGTAAATCAAGATGACAAGTAAAACATTACAAAAAACATATTATTGAAAGACTGTAGAAAGAAGTTGGAGAAGTCTTACTCTTTAAAACAAATAACTCTTCACCCAACTATGGAAAAACCAAAGAAACCATAATAGGATACCACTTGTTTTGTCAAGTTTCCTTTGAGTGTTCTGGTTGGTAACAACCAGATGAATGTAAGGATACTTTTTGTTTTGTCAGGTGTCCTCTAAGTGTTCTTGTGTAATGACCAGATGAATGTAAGGATGCCTTTTATTTTGTAAAATGTCCTCTGATAGTTCTTGTGTAATGACCAGATGAATGTAAGGATACCTTTTG
>NW_013710638.1:0-425 GCF_000517525.1 Limulus polyphemus | reverse complement strand
ATAATGCAATAATACCCTGGGTGATTTATGACTGAGGATATGACAAATATTTTTCCAACAGCTATTCCAGTAGCCAAATCCTTAAATAATGTAAAGCTTAAGAGAGAGTTTTTAATTTTCTCCATATAAATATATATATATATTATCGTAGCAAGAGCTCCGAAACCATACATCACACCAATCTTGAAAACTTTCCCTTCGAAAAATGAAGACTATGGCCAAAAATGGAGCCCTATGACCCCAGAATACATTGCAACAAAGCTGAACAAATCCGCTGGTACCTCTAAAACGTTATTAAACGAGTAATAGCAGTTCACAAGTCAACGTACACAAGCCACACCTATTTTCAATAGCCAACTAAACTAAAATAACGGCAATTTCCTTCGATTACACGCCTGTGAAGTTCCTTGATGTAAAGCCGAGCG
>NW_013710637.1:0-425 GCF_000517525.1 Limulus polyphemus | reverse complement strand
CAGAAAAAAATATTTGCTTGTACATAATTGGGAAGAGTAAAATGTTAACTTTAGTGGAAGTAAGCATTCAATCTATGATTTGAGTCGAAACTGGGACGTCATACAAATATAGATATATCAGAAAGATGGTATAGTTACTGTCTTAGTATTGAAATAATTGTTGTATATAATGAATGTCACCTTCTTCTTGTTTACACGCAATTTGATCAACACAGGAAAAAAGTACATATCTGAATGTTATTGTATTGAATTTCTCCTTATAATTAGGGCTGACATGGCCTGGTGGTTAGGGCGCTCAATTTGCAATCTTCTGCGGATCGAAGGTTTGATTTCCTGTCACTGAACATGCTCGCTCTTTAAGTCGTGGGGCGTTATAATGTAACGGCCAATCCACTATTCGTTTGTAAAAGAGTAGCCCGAGAGGT
>NW_013710636.1:0-425 GCF_000517525.1 Limulus polyphemus | reverse complement strand
AGAACTTATATATTTGGTTCACAACATTAACTTTTGTAGTTTTCTAATCCTTGTTTGCTTGTGTATTAACTTATGAAATCATCCGTTGAGATCGAGATGTAGATGGAACAGAAACTTAACTAATGATAATAGAACCACAAGAATCTCGTTTTTACCAAACACTTCACTGCTTAACTTAAGAGGATAGATATATCAAAATGTGTTCATTACACATACAAATCAAGAGCTGAATTCATGAGTAACTAAAGGTACTTAAACTACAAGATTCCCGTTGATACCAAATTATTTATTAACGGGTTTGATCTGTAAAAAATGCATTTATGTTGAAGAACTTTACTTTAGCACAAAAAATTGTTTTATTTGTGTTACTGTTCATAAGATAATATCTTCAGGATACATGAAAGGAAAATGTGCGCTTGTTCACT
>NW_013710635.1:0-425 GCF_000517525.1 Limulus polyphemus | reverse complement strand
CCCATACCATTATCAACTCAGAACTGCAGGTATAAACCTCATACCATTACCAACTCAGAACTGCAGGTATAAACCCCATACCACTACCAGCTCAGAACTGCAGGTATAAACCCCATACTACTACCAACTCAGAACTGCAGGTTTGGTTAGTTGTTAAACACAAAGTTACACAATAGGCTATCTATGCTCTGCCCACTACGGGTATCAAAACCTGATTCCTAGCGTTGTAAGCACGCAGACTTAATGTTGAGCCACTGGGGCTGTTATCAAAGTAAATCTAACTTGAAGGACTGGTTGGTTCATTTGGATAGATATTCGCACAAAAATACACAAGGGCTCTCCGAGTATCCGTCCCTAATTTTGAACTGATGGACTAGTACAGTCTGAGTAGACGTCCTTAATTTTGAACTGATAGACTAATACAG
>NW_013710634.1:0-425 GCF_000517525.1 Limulus polyphemus | reverse complement strand
TATCTCTAACTTTCTGTTTTAAAATTATTAACTTCAACATCGATGGATGAAATTCAAGGTTTTATAAGTAAGTGCTATATGACTTACAGCTTTATGCGAATTTCACCTATATCAAAAGAGAAAAGATAGACGTTCAAGATGGCGTTACTCATAAGATTTTCCCCCTTGTTGGGTTATTTGCTATTTTAAGAAATGTAGAAATATCAGTGGATAATTTCAAGAGAAGCTTAAACCAAAATATACTATATACATGTAAAATATAAATTATAAATAGGGCAGCATTGTGCAATATACTTTATTTAAAAATATAGGCAAAACAACGTTTACATTACACAATAAAATTATATGACTCTACATATTTCAGTAGCTTCCGCTACCATCATCAGGAGTAAAAAATCTACGCGTAGAGTCATTTTTAATTTTTT
>NW_013710633.1:0-425 GCF_000517525.1 Limulus polyphemus | reverse complement strand
CTTTGTGGTAACCATAATCAACTGAAAATAATGTATTGGAACTATAAAAAGTCTGATTTTGACGTTCCATCAAACTAACTAACTCTGGTGTCAGGATTAACATGTTAATTATAAAATTGTAGCATACCTGTCATACTTTATATACGTTTGTTTCTTTGGAGAAACAACAACAAAAACATCAACAAAAGATTGAATGAAAATGTTCTTTCAGTGTTCATTGGGAAGACAACAGTTACTGTAGGAGAATGCAAGCTAGGACTAGTGTATTTCATTTCACATCGAACATATAGGTTACCAATGTCCAAGTCTTTAAGTTTTGTAACTTTATATTAACGTTTTTTTTTATATAGATCATTATCTAATCTTAACAGGTGGCGCTACAATGCCATATTTGTATCTCGCAGTATGCTATTTGTAGATTGTTG
>NW_013710632.1:0-425 GCF_000517525.1 Limulus polyphemus | reverse complement strand
CGTACTATATATATATATATATATATATATATATATCCATATCTTATCCACTCAAACATACAGCTACACACATAACAGTGGTTATGTTACAAAAGCTAGAACATTCATCAAAACCCATTGTTTTTAACACCTATATTACATTTTGTGTTTCAGAACAAATAACTTTTGTACGAATAACACAAATTCAACATTGTGGTCAACACTCATGTTTAACACAGTGTCAGTGATTAACACCTTATATATACTGTCCAATATATCACCTCATTAGTGTTGTTCACTTTACTAACTGCAATTAAACTTCAATGAAAAGTTACTTAGAACCAGTACAGCACTTATAACAATATTACAAAACAGTAACAGAACAAATCTTAGAACTAGTAGAGCACTTATAACAATATTACAAAACAGTAACAACAAATCTTAGA
>NW_013710631.1:0-425 GCF_000517525.1 Limulus polyphemus | reverse complement strand
CACACAGTTCTGCAGATTGATTTACTATAATATAACACACAGTTCTGCAGGTTGATTTACTATAATATAACACAGTTCTGTAGGTTGATTTACTATAATATAACACAGTTCTGCAGGTTGATTTACTATAATATAACATACAGTTCTGCAGATTTACTATACTATAACATACAGTTCTGTAGGTTGATTTACTATACTATAACATACAGTTCTGCAGGTCGATTTACTATAATATAACACACAGTTCTGCAGGTTGATTTACTATAATATAACATACAGTTCTGCAGGTTGATTTACTATAATATAACATACAGTTCTGTAGGTTGATTTACTATACTATAACACACAGTTCTGCAGATTGATTTACTATAATATAACACACAGTTCTGCAGGTTGATTTACTATACTATGACATACAGTTCTGC
>NW_013710630.1:0-425 GCF_000517525.1 Limulus polyphemus | reverse complement strand
TGAGCTAGTCGTCCATGATCAAAGCTACAAAGAAGACTATGTGAGCTAGTGCTCATGTAGCCCTCTTGTAGCTTTGATCATGGACGACTAGTTCACATAGTCTTCTTATAGCTTTGATCATGGACGACTAGCTCACATAGTCTTCTTGTAGCTTTGATCATGGACGACTAGCTCACATGGTCTTCTTGTAGCTTTGATCATGGACGACTAGCTCATATAGTCTTCTTGTAGCTTTGATCATGGACGACTAGTTCACATAGTCTTCTTGTAGCTTTGATCATGGACGACTAACTCACATAGTCTTCTTGTAGCTTTGATCATGGACGACTAGCTCATATAGTCTTCTTGTAGCTTTGATCATGGACGACTAGTTCACATAGTCTTCTTGTAGCTTTGATCATGGACGACTAAACAAGAAGACTATG
>NW_013710629.1:0-425 GCF_000517525.1 Limulus polyphemus | reverse complement strand
ATTTGTCTCCTCCACACATAGTGTCAGTTACTTGGTGTAATTTGTCTTCTCCACATACAGTGTCACTTACTTGGTGTAATGTGTCTCCTCCACACATAGTGTCAGTTACTTGGTGTAATGTGTCTTCTCCACACATAGTATCAGTTACTTGGTGTAATGTGTCTTCTCCACACATAGTGTCAGTTACTTGGTGTAATGTGTCTTCTCCACACATAGTGTCAGTTACTTGGTGTAATGTGTCTTCTCCACACATAGTGTCAGTTACTTGGTGTAATGTCTTCTCCACACATAGTGTCAGTTACTTGGTGTAATGTGTCTTCTCCACACATACTGTCAGTTACTTAGTGTAATGTGTCTCCTCCACACATAGTATCAGTTACTTGGTGTAATTTGTCCTCTCCACATACAGTGTCAGTTACTTGGTG
>NW_013710628.1:0-425 GCF_000517525.1 Limulus polyphemus | reverse complement strand
AGATGTAAGATTCATTACCTCTGATTAATAAGTTTTGTTTGGATGTCTTGTAAGATTCATTACCGGATGTTTAAACAACACTTCAAGTTAACCAGGTGTGAGATTCATTACCAAACATCTAAACAACACTTCAAGTTAACCAGGTGTGAGATTCATTACCAAACATCTAAACAACACTTCAAGTTAACCAGAAGTAAGATTCACTACCAAACATCCAAACAACACTTCAAGTTAACCAGGTGTGAGATTCATTACCAAACATCCAAACAACACTTCAAATTAACCAGATGTAAGATTCATTATCAAACATCCAAACAACACTTCAAATTAACCAGATGTAAGATTCATTATCAAACATCCAAACAACACTTCAAGTTAACCAGAAGTAAGATTCACTACCAAACATCTAAACAACACTTCAAGTT
>NW_013710627.1:0-425 GCF_000517525.1 Limulus polyphemus | reverse complement strand
ATTGTTCTCAGAATACATGTAAACGTTAGAAATTACAACACTTAGATATATTACTCTCAGAATACATATAAACGTTAGAAACTACAACACTTAGATATATTGTTCTCAGTATACATATAAACCAGTGTTTAAAGTTAAACAAATATTAATAGGTGAATATATATCTTTCAAGATTCGAGTTACTGGTGTGTGTGAAGTTAAACAAGTATTATGTGATGTTGATGAACTTAGGTGTTCATTCAGCTAAAAACGTAAATACACTGAGACTTGGATTGATATACATGAAAAAAAATCAGCCGAACTAGTAACTGGATAATAGAATCCCCTCTCATTCCCCAATGTCTCAGCGAAAAGTCTGGAGGCTTAAGACGTTAAAAGTTTGGTTTCGATACCCGTGGTTGGCAGAGCACAGTTAGCCCATTTTG
>NW_013710626.1:0-425 GCF_000517525.1 Limulus polyphemus | reverse complement strand
TGTATCGTCTTTTAGTGGAAACTAATTATTTCAAAACTTGACGGGTTTTATATGGACTAATGATTCAAATATGTATCGCTCTTTTAGTGGAAACTAATTATTTCAAAACTTGACGGGTTTTATATGGACTAATGATTCAAATATGTATCGCTCTTTTAGTGGAAACTAATTATTTCAAAACTTGACGGGTTTTATATGGACTAATGATTCAAATGTGTATCGCTCTTTTAGTGGAAACTAATTATTTCAAAACTTGACGGGTTTTATATGGACTAATGATTCAAATGTGTATCGCTCTTTTAGTGGAAACTAATTATTTCAAACTTGACGGGTTTTATATGGACTAATGATTTAAATATGTATCGTTCTTTTAGTGGAAACTAATTATTTCAAAATTTGACGGGTTTTATATGGACTAATGATTC
>NW_013710625.1:0-425 GCF_000517525.1 Limulus polyphemus | reverse complement strand
AGAAATATAGTACCTGTCAACTGTCAATGAAACTTAAGCTTCCTTTTATATACTAAATTTTTTATTTAATTAAATAATGCACTTAAGAACACAAAATAACAATACATAAAAAGCAAACAATGTCCTATAACTATGATAATTATTTTGTTTTTCTAATTATGCAATAAGAGCTGTTAAAAATTCATCTAAACTCTTCAGTATGTTTTCCATGGGTATAAAGTTTGAACTGGAAGCAAAACAGACAATTTTCTCTACAGAAAACAATGTAATATGATACATCATTATTGGTTATAAATAATATATTATTAAATGTCATTAAGAACTATTGGCAATTTGTGAAAGAGAGAGGATGTGACAAGTGGGCGTGGGAAGAGGGGGGTCGTGATTTCTAGTTTATGGCTTTGTAACCAAATAAGATTGAAGGC
>NW_013710624.1:0-425 GCF_000517525.1 Limulus polyphemus | reverse complement strand
GATGAAATAACTAATCACCAAGAAAAAAAAATGCAATCTCCTGAATACTATTGAAATGTATGAAATACAGACTAATATAAATGTGTGTGACCTGTGGACCACTACAGGCACAAGAACAAAAATGGCTGCTATGCTCGTGTAAATTGATGATCACTAAATACACATAACTTGTTAACCATAATAAAAATGGAATAAGCTGCTCATCTCTATTAACAAACAAGATAAAGAGACAGCTCTAAGCATGTGTATCTTTATGAGTGGTTTCAACAAGCACACAGACTTCTTAAACTTCCACAACCTCATGACCATTGACTGCATATATAGGCAAAAAAACTGACCACTGCGAATTTATAAACCTCGATGCCCACCAAAATAACATGATGAAAGCACATTTACATACACCAATCTAAGAACCAATAAATTAA
>NW_013710623.1:0-425 GCF_000517525.1 Limulus polyphemus | reverse complement strand
AACACCAAACTTTCCCTTTTCTGGTCTCCCCAGATGTCAGGTTCCCAGGTGGTCTGGATTGGTGCTTAGCCAGCTAACAAAAACTCTCACTCAGTTTGCTTGGCAGTTGTTACTCTTCCATTCTACTTCACTGGCATTGAGGTGAAGATAGTAGGGACCTTATTCCTACCATGGACTCGACAGAAAATACAGAATGCCACCTGGTTTTGGACTGGAAATGTATTTCTCATAGATACTTACCACCTCACATCCATCCTGCCCACTTCTGGTGCATCTTTTCCTGCCTGTTCTCAAAGGATGACTGAACAATTAATACAAAGGAAGCCAGCGACACTAGGAGGGTTGTTTCATACTCATTTGCATGCAACTGTGCAGCAATATCATGGGAAACACTTGGTTTTAGGTGGGAATCTCAAGGCTAGTGA
>NW_013710622.1:0-425 GCF_000517525.1 Limulus polyphemus | reverse complement strand
AATACTGATAAATGCAAAATGTTGACCGCCATTGTAACATTTGTACCCAGCTCCTGTGGTAGTCCTGAGAAAGGGTCTTGTTTCAGAAAGGTGGGATAATACAATAGTTTGGGTTGTTAAAAAGTATCTTACAGGGGATTGGTAGCAGGTTAGCTTTTCAATGAGCTGTTTGTACTCTGCCCTTCGCAGATATAGAAACTTGACTTTAACATGAAAAATCCTCTGACATACCACTGAGCCACTGGAGGGCGGGATTAGACTCTGTGTAGAATATTTTATAAAGCAGAAGAGTGTTAGTCTGAAACGGATATCATTGTCCCAAACTAAGATGCATATTCTATTATACAGTGCCGGTTTTATGTATGTGAGGTTTTGTACGCCGGATTCTTTACAGTTGGTGTCTGTGACTTGTTGGCGATAAATTT
>NW_013710621.1:0-425 GCF_000517525.1 Limulus polyphemus | reverse complement strand
GTGGTACCTGTAACAAGTACCTGTAGAGTGGTACCTGTAACAAGTACCTGTAGAGAGGTACCTGTAACAAGTACCTGTAGAGTGAGTAGAAAATAGTACTGGACAGTAAACTACAGTCACTCGGTAACAAGTACCTGTAGATTGAGTAGAAAATAGTACTGGACAGTAAACTACAGTCACTCGGTAACAAGTACCTGTAGAGTGAGTAGAAAATAGTACTGGACAGTAAACTACAGTCACTCGGTAACAAGTACCTGTAGAGTGAGTAGAAAATAGTACTGGACGGTAAACTACAGTCACTCGGTAACAAGTGCCTGTAGAGTGAGTAGAAAATAGTACTGGACAGTAAACTACAGTCACTCGGTAACAAGTACCTGTAGAGTGAGTAGAAAATAGTACTGGACGGTAAACTACAGTCACTCGCT
>NW_013710620.1:0-425 GCF_000517525.1 Limulus polyphemus | reverse complement strand
TGTTAGGTTTATCTTCCACACTAGTCGTAGAAGTCATGTTATATAACTTATTGACCAGGTTGTTGTGATTGATTCTGTGGTTATATGTTAGGTTTTCTTCCACACTAGTCGTAGAAGTCATGTTATATAACTTATTGACCAGGTTGTTGATAACCACAGAATCAATCATTGTTAGGTTTATCTTCCACACTAGTCGTAGAAGTCATGTTATATAACTTATTGACCAGGTTGTTGTGATTGATTCTGTGGTTATATGTTAGGAGGATCTGTCTGTAAAAATAAGGTTCACTTATATCAGACACAGTTTAATGGTTTTAAACTGGAGATAACTATGTCTGCTAAGAATGTTATAATATGTCTACCACATTACGTATGCTATATCTAGAGACGACGAGGCCTTTCGCCTAATACCAGTATGAACCTTA
>NW_013710619.1:0-425 GCF_000517525.1 Limulus polyphemus | reverse complement strand
ACAAGAACATGATTTGACATTTATAAACCACTACCAGAATAGAACCAGGAAGTGTGTCCACAAGAACATGATTTGACATTTATAAACCACTACCAGAACAGAACCAAGAAGTTTTCTTCATGAGAACATGATTTGACATTTATTAACCACTACCAGAATAGAACCAGGAAGTTTTGTCCACGAGAACATGATTTGACTACATCAGTAACACTAGAATACATCTAGAATGTTCTCTGTGTTCAAGATGGTACGTGGTATAGACCAGAACTCAGTACTACATCAGTAACACTAGAATACATCTAGAATGTTCTCTGTGTTCAAGATGGTACGTGGTATAGACCAGAACTCAGTATTACATCAGTAACACTAGAATACAGCTAGAATGTTGTCCGTGTTCAAGGTGGTACGTGGGATAGACCAGAACT
>NW_013710618.1:0-425 GCF_000517525.1 Limulus polyphemus | reverse complement strand
TCCTTTTTCTCATGGATGGTGAATATTACTAAATGTCAAGTATGAGTACATTGTTGTAAAACTCTCAGAAAATTCCAGAAAAGGCCGTAGGCTCAATAGCCTTCCTCATGAACTAGCAGTTATACCTTCCTGGGAGGAGGATTTTTCTGCTAGTTATCTTAATGTCTACAAATTTACTTTCTTTCCGTTGTTTAGCTTGTTGAAAACACCTGAAGAGATCGTTGAACTTCCTAAAACTAGCAACGTTTTTATTGCTTGCTGAAAAGAACGTAAAATGCTGTTGCTCCAACTGACCCCAAACTACTACATATACATTTTATTTTCTAGTCAAGAATATAAAGCACACTGATAATGATCAAACATTTTAAGATAGAAAACACCTGGGTTTACTTCGCAAATTTATAGTGTATGTAAATAGAACGTTC
>NW_013710617.1:0-425 GCF_000517525.1 Limulus polyphemus | reverse complement strand
GATAAATGTAAACGGTCTAACACCAACACACGTTAAATCAGTATGTAAATCAGTTATTTCTCGATGCTGTCGTGAGAAGATAGATACTAAGTTATGATGATGTTAACACGTGGTATTTCCCATGAAACTACCTCGTTAAAATCTCTGACCGTGTCAGTAACCAACAGAATACCAGTAATAAACAATAAGTAGTACTTTTAGAAACACGGGTTTCTGAGTGATTTGATCGAATTCTGCCGCCAGCGAGTTGTGATGGCCATTATTTCCCATAGCTCGTGCCGAGATTGCAGATTTTTTCGTTCGATCCCACGTTTGCTAAAACTGTGGAATGAGAGTAGATAATAACTGGTAGTAAATGCAAATGATCAGAGGCGGTAGTGTGTGTGTGTGTCGTAGTTTTGTTTTATATTACTATACTTAATTAC
>NW_013710616.1:0-425 GCF_000517525.1 Limulus polyphemus | reverse complement strand
GTTCAGCTTACGCCACAATATAAACGATACACCAGTGTTTATGTACACACACATATATCGTTGATTCTTACACGCGAGAATTTTCTACAATTTTAATGAATAGGAGGTAATTTCGCAATACAGATTTAACAGTGTAAGTTATGTACGTTTCTACATATAAATTTAACTTAAACAAACATCGATATTGAAATATATATAGGATAGTAAATCCGTCACACTGTACACGGTATCTTTTTTTAAACAAAAAATCATTGACTGCCGTGGGTGTCCGTGACAAAAAAAAATTATTAAAATTAGAAAAGGTGTGTTAAGATATAAAAAGGTGCAGTCAGTATTATAGTATATGAGGCTTACTTTTTGTGTTCAATGACTTAAGAAAATGTAGTGTTTGTCTGTTATTAAGCACAAAGCTACACAATGGGCTA
>NW_013710615.1:0-425 GCF_000517525.1 Limulus polyphemus | reverse complement strand
AAACGTTTATTAGAAGGTGCAAGCCACATGTTCTATTAACCAATTTCACCTTCTAATAACAAACGTCACCTTTTAATATCAAGCCACATGTTCTATTAACAAACTTAACCTTTTAATAACAAGCCACATGTTCTATTAACAAACTTAACCTTCTAATAACAAGCCAGATGTTCTATTAACAAACTTAACCTTCTAATAACAAGCCACATGTTCTATTAACAAACGCCACCTTCTAATAACAAGCCACATGTTCTATTAACAAACGCCACCTTCTAATAACAAGCCACATGTTCTATTAACCAATTTCACCTTCTAATAACAAGCCACATGTTCTATTAACCAAACACCTTCTAATAACAAGCCACATGTTCTATTAACCAATTTCACCTTCTAATAACAAGCCACATGTTCTATTAACAAACTTC
>NW_013710614.1:0-425 GCF_000517525.1 Limulus polyphemus | reverse complement strand
TCATTCTGCAGAGACTTTGTTAATGATCTGCTCTCATATTACTGAAACAACTATTATGCTTAAGATGAAAAATGCAGCTAATTTTTCCTAATTTTAATTAAACCTGTAGTGACAATAAAATATTCATACGATAAATATTTTAAAATACACAATTTAAAATTTTTATTTTCACACCGTCAACGGTCTCAAAAACAGACAACATTTGATAAAGCTATTAATTGTTTTGAAAATAACTTGCAAATGAATGGCATCTCAGTCATTTAAAATTAATTATGATATGTTTGTTGTTGTTTGTTATTAAGCACAAATCTACATAAATGACTATCTGTGTTCTGCCCACAACGGGTATTGAAATCCGGTTTCTAGCGGTATAAGTCCGCAGACATATCGCTGTGTCACTGGGGGGAATGATATGTTTGATAAAA
>NW_013710613.1:0-425 GCF_000517525.1 Limulus polyphemus | reverse complement strand
CTGACTTCCTGGCGTCTTACTGTGTGTAATTTAAAAAAGAGTAAATTTACTTCTTGGCGTCTTACTGTGTATATAAAAAGGAGTCAACTGACTTCCTGGCGTCTTACACTGTATATAAAAAGGAGTCAACTGACTTCCTGGCGTTTTACTGTGTATATAAAAAGGAGCCAACTGACTTCCTGGCGTCTTACTACGTATAGAAAAACGAGTCAACTGACTTTCTGGCGTCTTACTGTATATATATAAAAAAGGAGTCAATTGACTTCCTGGTTTCTTACTGTGTGTATATAAAAAAGAGTCAATTTACTTCTTGGCGTCTTACTGTGTATATAAAAAGGAGTCAACTGACTTTCTGGCGTCTTACTGTGTATATAAAAAAAGGAGTCAACTTACTTCTTGGCGTCTTACTGTGTATATAAGAAGGC
>NW_013710612.1:0-425 GCF_000517525.1 Limulus polyphemus | reverse complement strand
CTCAGAATCACTTGATCTTGTAATATAAAAGTGTTCTCAGATCACTAGATCTTTTAATACAAAGTGTTCTCAGATCACTTGATCTTGTAATATAAAGTGTTCTCAAATCACTTGATATTTTAATACAAAGTGTTCTCAGATCACTAGATCTTGTAATATAAAGTGTTTTCAGACCACTAGATATTTTAATACAAAATGTTCTCAGATCACTTGATCTTGTAATATAAAGTATTCTCAGATCACTAGATCTTTTAATACAAATTGTTCTCAGATCACTAGAGCTTATAATACAAACTGTTCTCATATCACTAGCTCTTTACTACAAATTGTTCTCAGATCACTAGATCTTTTAATACAAACTGTTCTGAGATCACTAGGGCTTATGATACAAAGTGTTCTTACATCACTAGATCTTATAAAACAAC
>NW_013710611.1:0-425 GCF_000517525.1 Limulus polyphemus | reverse complement strand
GTGTAAAGTCTGTAATATACAGACAACAAGAACAACATATAGACATAGGTACTGAATGTTTATATACTGTTTTCCATATATATCGTGTATTTTAACAGATATGATATCAGTTTTGAAGAAGCGAGTGCTGAATGTTCATTTACTGTTTTCCATAAATATCGTGTATTTTAACATATATGACACCAATTTCCACCAATTATTGTGTATATTAACAGATATAACATTAGTTTTGATGAAGCAGGTACTGAATGTACATATACTGTTTTCTCCAAATATCATGTATATCAACAGATATGACATCAGTTTTCATGAAGCGGGCACTGAATGTTCATTTACTGTTTTCCATAAATATCGTGTAGTTAACAGATATGACACCACTTTTTCCCCAATTATTGTGTATATTAACAGATATGACATCAGTTTTC
>NW_013710610.1:0-425 GCF_000517525.1 Limulus polyphemus | reverse complement strand
TTTTGCTTGAATATTGTATCAATGTATCATGATGGTGTTGCTTGAATATTGTATCAATGTATCATGATGGTGTTGCTTGAATATTGGATCAATGTATCATGATGGTGTTGCTTGAATATTGGATCAATGTATCATGATGGTGTTGCTTGAATATTGGATCAATGTATCATGATGGTGTTGCTTGAATATTGGATCAATGTATCATGATGGTTTTGCTTAAATCTTGGATCAATGTGTCATAATGGTTTTGCTTAAATCTTGAATCAATGTGTCATAATGGTTTTGCTTAAATCTTGGATCAATGTGTCATGATGGTTTTGCTTGAATATTGGATCAATGTGTCATGATGGTTTTGCTTGAATATTGTATCAATGTATCATGATGGTGTTGCTTGAATATTGTATCAATGTATCATGATGGTGTTG
>NW_013710609.1:0-425 GCF_000517525.1 Limulus polyphemus | reverse complement strand
AGTAAAAACGAAGATAGGCGAAGTTTTGATAACAGATTATGAAATAACTATTACGAATTTTAATGAAAGGATATCCATTTTGAAAGTCTTACATCAATGGCATCATTCTATTGAAATATAAGGAAAAACTTATTTTTTACTAAAATTTGAGAAAAAACATGAGCGTAGTAGCCTTGGCTTTTCGGTGGAAATATGAATTTTTTTCGAAAATAGAAATAAGTGCTTTTATGAGGCAAAATTAATAGACAAATACTGGATGGTGCTTTTATCGTCGGAAAACTCATAACTGAGACACTATTGCCTTAACGAAAATATTATGTCCTGTGAAAAGCTAAAAAAATTGAACTTTCGCTAGCTCAGACTAAAAACAATCGAAAAGGTGGAGTTTATTTAATAAGAAGACTTTATAGCCTTTTAGATGCTGA
>NW_013710608.1:0-425 GCF_000517525.1 Limulus polyphemus | reverse complement strand
TAAGGCTATGATAAGCTGCACTAGAAAATCCTTGTTTCACTTGATTTTGCTTGTATTTACTTTTCGGTGATAGAAACTGAACTGAGTTGGTTGACCCACAGATGATGAAACAAAAGCATGATAGAATGGCGACTGGTGTTTGTTATCGTCTAGGACAGTAAATGTATCTTATTGATGAATATTATGTTTACTCGTGGCTGAAAGAATTTTAGATGAAAAGTCTTAGTTTGGTTGAATTCTACTTGCAGTTATTTATCCCCTAATGCTGGAGAAAAAAAAAAAAAGTGTCGAATTTATTGGCTCACGCAGTATTGGAAATGTAGCTACCAATATACGGCCAGCAGAAGTAACCCTTGACGTTACCATAGTTAGTGAAGTTCAAGTTAGTCCTGAAACAGCTTGTCGAATAGCAAAAGCATATACAA
>NW_013710607.1:0-425 GCF_000517525.1 Limulus polyphemus | reverse complement strand
TATTATTGACCAACTAAGACAAAGACAATTTTCTTTGACACTTATCTCAGTTGTTGGAAAATGATAATTATGAAAACAAAAAATATCATTAGTCTATTAAATGAAACACATACTCATGTCATTAGTCCATTAGATGAAACACATACTCATGTCATTAGTCCATTAGATGAAACACATACTCATGTCATTAGTCCATTAGATGAAACACATACTCATGTTTATTTATATATTTATGTTTATTTTATACTAGAAATATAAAAATGTTTAGGAAATAAAAGGAGTCTATCATACTATTTCAAAGGAGTTGCGGCGGTAGTAATGAATAAATCATGTAAATTTTAAATTATTGTATTTGATAATGTTATCTAAGGTTTTGTTCTTTCTGTAATTTAAGGTTTAGTGGTCCTCAAGGTAATTGCCCCCCC
>NW_013710606.1:0-425 GCF_000517525.1 Limulus polyphemus | reverse complement strand
TATACTCATCTACATAAAAATGTGAAACCATGTTGACTATCCAATAAAATTCCAAACTTTGTTAAATAGTTTTGAAAAGCATCTTTATCAGACTTTCCAAAACTGATGTAAGACTAATAGGCCGATAATTAATGGGACAATTTTTATCACTTCCTTTGAAAAGAAGAGTGACATTAGCTAGCTTCCAATCCACTGGTACCTGCCCACTATTCACACAGGCAAGATTGATAAAGACAAGACAAAAGAGGATATTCTGTGAGAATGCAATCACTAAATGTTTAAGCCAGTTAAATAAGCAAAAAAATACACAATTTCCTATAAAACAGTTCTTAGATGTAATACATGTAATTACTAAAGCTTTAGTATAAGAAATAGAGAAAATAAAATTACCATATTTTTCAGAATATCAGACGCACCCTTATTTT
>NW_013710605.1:0-425 GCF_000517525.1 Limulus polyphemus | reverse complement strand
TTTCTTCCTGTATTTTTATATTTTGACGCATAGTATGTTAGATTACGCCCTTTTAAAGGTTGTAATGAAACTGTGAAACAATTTTTCTTTGTAGCACTGTTTAGTATTGTTGTGGGCAAGTGATTTTAATGTAGAGAAAACAAATTATATCATTTCTTGAGTAACAGGTATTAAAGCTTGACTTGTTATTTATTTTTTTTTTGTAGTTTTAGAATTAGTGATGGCTTGGTTAGCATGAAGTTAAGGATGAGGAAGTGTGGTGAAGAACAGTACCATTTGTTTTCAGTTCATGTAATTAATATATACTTTATTTTTTCAAAGTTTCTGTATTTTTGTTCTGTTCGTTTTGGAGGGGGAAAGCTATTCAAGTGAACATATTGTTACGTCTCTGTTGGTTTGTTAATTTTCCGTAAAACTTCTTTCCG
>NW_013710604.1:0-425 GCF_000517525.1 Limulus polyphemus | reverse complement strand
GTCCCATACCCGTGTCTCTTATATTATATATTGTGGAATAAACTCTCAAGCTCTCTATATAATATAAGAGATACGGGTATGGGACTTGTGACGTAAACTCACTTTGTAATAAAAGAGACGCGGACATGGGACTTGTGGAGTAAACTCTCTTTATATCATACGAGACACGGATATGGAACTTGTGGAGTAAACTCACTATATAATATAATAGACACGGATATGGGATTTGTGGAGTCAACTCTCTCTATATAATATAAGAGACACGGGTATGGGAGTTGTGGAATAAACTCTCTATATAATATAAGAGACACGGGTATGGGACTTGTGGAGTAAACTCTCTATATAATATAAGAGACACGGGTATGGGACATTCCAAAAGTCCCATACCAGTATCTCTTATATTATATAGAGAGTTATTCCACAAG
>NW_013710603.1:0-425 GCF_000517525.1 Limulus polyphemus | reverse complement strand
GTTTTTCTCACACACGTATATAATACATGTTATATAAAGTGTCTTTCACACACACACGTATATAATACATGCCAGATAAAGTGTCTCTCACACATACACGTATATAATACATGTCAGATAAAGTGTCTCTCTCACACACACGTATATAATACGTCAGATAAAGTGTCTTTCACACACACACGTATATAATACGTCAGATAAAGTGTTTTTCTCACATACACGTATACAATACATGTCAGATAAAGTGTCTCTCCCACACACACGTATATAATACATGTTATATAAAGTGTCTTTCACACACTCACGTATATAATACGTCAGATAAAGTGTCTCTCACACACACGTATATAATACATGCCAGATAAAGTGTTTTTCTCACATACACGTATATAATACATGCCAGATAAAGTGTCTCTCTCACATAC
>NW_013710602.1:0-425 GCF_000517525.1 Limulus polyphemus | reverse complement strand
TTCTCAATCAAACTTGGCATGCTCTCTTAAAACCCTCTCGGGGAGTGATATGGAGGTTAGGCGTTCGAATTAGACCCCTATGTCACACACGAGGTCCCCGTGTGTTCTTTATCTCTACCAAACTTCGCAAGGTTCCTTAGGGCAACTCATGAAATGTAACAGGGACGTTAGGGTACGGATCTGCCCCCCCCCCATGTTACTTCCCGGGGTCACTACGTCTTCGTCTTACCTATTGTAGAAATCAAAATTTTGCGTCTGAGAATTACATGTTTATATTTTCTATGCTTGATTTTTGTTTGTTTCGTTTTCAGAGCAAAACCACATTCGCTGTGTCCATCACGAAGAATCAAACCCCGGATTTTAGTGTTGTAAGTCCGTAAACTTTTCGCTGTTCCACCTGGTGACGTGAGGATAACCAAACTTTA
>NW_013710601.1:0-425 GCF_000517525.1 Limulus polyphemus | reverse complement strand
CATGAAAACAAACAAAACTGACAGAATATTTATATGTAAATAGAAATTATTATTATTTTTTTTTTTTTTGTAGTTGCATTTTAGAGGACCACGGCAGTTTAGGGAGGCAGTCCATGATATCGAAAAGGTTGAGAAACGTTTCTCTAGGCTATCACTTCTAAATCACAGACGACTAGCGCAGTAGCCCTCGGGTATCGTTGCTCAAAATTCCAAAAACAAACAAACAAACGGACAAATCTGCAGACTATTCGAAAACAAACGAACAGAGAAACAAAGTCATATCCTCAGAGTTATTTTTGTCTGGAAAACGAAGTAATGAAACTGAATTAACATTCATTATTCAGCAAGTGCAGATAACGTTAAAGTTTGATTGTTATTCTATGCCCCGCATGGCCAGGTGGTTAAGGCGCTCGACTCCCAATCTG
>NW_013710600.1:0-425 GCF_000517525.1 Limulus polyphemus | reverse complement strand
CTTTGTTCTTGTTTATATGTTCTAAATGTGAACTGTTTTATAAATGGCGCTGCTACAATTTCACAATACCCTACGTTATCCTTTCGATCAATCTTATTCAATGCGAAATTTCGCTAAATTTCAACTATATTTAAAGATATTAGTAGAAGCACACTATTTCTGTCATTAATTAGACTTGAGGAATGTCACACCTGTAGTTAGTGCTGTTCTAGGCTGTCTCTGTGTTGCCGTTGGCCTGTTGGGCCATAGCACTGTAGAATATAACCTTTCTCGGGTTGTTGAATTGAAATTTATAAGTGTATGTAGAGAGGTCATCATCCTTTATTTGGCTCAAACTGGAGCAACAGGATGGAGTGATAGATATTTTTTGTACTATCTTTTATTAATTAGTGATTTTGTAGAGCTTTGGTCCTCTGTGTGTGTAT
>NW_013710599.1:0-425 GCF_000517525.1 Limulus polyphemus | reverse complement strand
CACTTAATAACAAGTTCGTAAAACAAAGGAGCTGATCTGAAACGAATCTAATTAAAACTAAATGCTTTCATTCAGGAGCATGTGACAAAAAAAGGATAAAAGAGAATACATAATATATAAGGTAGGAGAGTAATGTGTATGAATATATAAATACACGCTATAAAAGTGGAGAATAGGCTAAGAAAAAAAGGGAAATTATGTAAATATCGTTAGTTAGGAAAGAGTGTTGGGTGAAAACTTATGTTCAGTCAATCACGAGAATGTGTTAAGAGAGGGAGAGAACACAGTATATATATATATCAGCAGTAGGGAGAGAACACAGTATATATATATTTCAGCAGTAGGGAGAGAACACAGTATATATATATTTCAGCAGTAGGGAGAGAACACAGTATATATATATTTCAGCAGTAGGGAGAGAACAC
>NW_013710598.1:0-425 GCF_000517525.1 Limulus polyphemus | reverse complement strand
AGCGTTCACAAACAAAGAAAAATTAGCGTTCACAAACAAAAAAAATTAGTGTTCACAAACTTCTTTCAAAGCACAAGCTTAATGAAAGACTAACTATTGAAAGCTGTACTAGCAGTATTTGGCATGACACACAACAAACAGAAATACTCCATCACTATGGATGAAGCATATCTATTTAAGCTTTTGGAAAAGCTTATCTTTCCACCAGTAGCATAACATTTCATAAATGGTATAGAACATGTTGCAAAAGTTTTTAGAAGGCATTTAGGAGGGTTGCAGACTACGATGGTAAGTTAAACAACGGGAAGTCCAGAAAACTACCAAGGTGAACTCGAACTTTGCATATTATCAGAAAAATATGCTGAAATCACCTTAACACAAGGAAATGTCATTTTAATATAAATTAAGTGTACAAAAGTTATAGC
>NW_013710597.1:0-425 GCF_000517525.1 Limulus polyphemus | reverse complement strand
GTGTGATGTTTTATTGGGAGGCAGAATGTATCAGTTTTTTTAGTTCACGCTTTAACAATACCTGAATTAAAAACATGGAGAATTGTGAGTCGCAGGATGATATAGAGACCATAAAGACAGAGAAATTCAGTTTTAATATGAACTACATTGCTGGGTAGTTTGTAAATGCTGAACTTTCTTTTTTTTTTCTTCTCTCTCTCTATCCTTATTTTTGTTTTACAGTCGGTAAACATTAGTGAATTTTTTTTTTCTAGTCTGCTGTTCCTAATTTAGCACCTTCAAATTTTAGGATTTTTTCTGATAGTTGAGCATACTGTTTTATTATTCAAATTAAGTAGCTGACTTCAGCAGTTTTGTCCAAGAAGTTCGACTTTAGTGGATGTTTATACCCAGCTCGGACACGTATCAAACTAATGGGGATGCAA
>NW_013710596.1:0-425 GCF_000517525.1 Limulus polyphemus | reverse complement strand
TAGCATTGTTTATATTGACGTACGTGTGTACAGTTGTGAATAGTGTGGGATTTTGGGATTATCACCAACTGGTAACAAGTGTGTAGAAATATTTTTATATTGACGTAAGTGTGTAGAAATATGTTTATATTGACGTAAGTGTGTAGAAATATGTTTATATTGACGTAAGTGTGTAGAAATATGATTTGTTTATTTCGGAATTTCTGCGCAAAGCTACAGAATGACTATATTCACTAGTCGTCCTTAATTTTGAGCTAATATACTATAGGGAAGGCAGCTAGTCAACAGCGCACACCTCTACAGCTCCAGGGCTATTGAACTAATATACTATAGGGAAGGCAGCTAGTCAACAGCGCACACCTCTACAGCTCCACGGCTATTGAAGTAATATACTATAGGGAGGCAGCTAGTCAACAGCACACACC
>NW_013710595.1:0-425 GCF_000517525.1 Limulus polyphemus | reverse complement strand
AACGAATAGTGGGATTGACCGTCACATTATGACGCCCCCACGGCTGAACGGGCGAGCATGTTTGGTGGGACGGGGATTTGGACCATGCCGGGCCAAATAGTTTAGAAAGGTTAATAAATCATTACCCGGTTTATAAAATAGTGACTTAAAATTAAATTAAATAATAATGATACTGGCAATTTAATGAAAATTTTTGTCAAATTTTCGATTGTGTTTACTTCTTAGAAAACCTCAAAACTGAAAAATAAGGATTTTAATGAAAAAATATTAAATTGCTTCTAAAAGTAAAAACAAAATCTCTTACCCAGTAAAAAAAAATAAAGGAGGACTAAATTTGGAAAGGTTCTAGGTTTAGGAATTTTTAGTTGAAAATGTCTATTTTTGTTTGTTTGATTTTTGAATTTCGCGCAAAGCTACACGAGGGC
>NW_013710594.1:0-425 GCF_000517525.1 Limulus polyphemus | reverse complement strand
AGGGTTCTATATCAATGTCTCAGGTAACGGGGGCAGGGTTCTTTATCAATATATCAGATAACGTGAGCAGGTCTTTATCAGTGTCTCAGATAACGTGAGCAGGGTTCTATATCAATGTCTCAGGTAACGTGGGCAGGGTTCTATATCAATGTCTCAGGAGATGTGGGCAGGGTTCTTTATCAGTGTCTCAGGTAACATGGGCAGGGTTCTTTATCAATGTATCAGATAACGTGAGCAGGGTTCTTTATCAGTGTGTCGGGAAATGTGGGCAGGGTTCTTTATTGATGTCTTTAGTAATGTGGACAGGTTTCTTTACTATTGTTTGTGTTAAATTACAGTATTTCGTGTAAATATATAATATTCTAAGTCAACACTCAGTGGTTTAACAATAAACTGCTATTCCATATTGTCACGTATAAAGTAAT
>NW_013710593.1:0-425 GCF_000517525.1 Limulus polyphemus | reverse complement strand
GTAAAATAGATTAAAAATAGTGACAGTTACTAGTCTAACATTAATTTGAATGGTTTCAGTCTATTGTAAGAAATTCTATAATATTTTTCCAGGTTTCTATTCCTTTTTCTGATAATGTGAATTGCTCATTTATTCATGATAGAATCATCACATAGAAGTAAGTTTTAAATGTTGTTGAATCTTTCCAGGTTCCCATTCCTTTCCTTATAATGCTAGTTGCTCAGTTTGCTCTGATTGTGATTGATCGAGCTCTCTACCTTCGTAAGTGTATCTTGGGAAAACTCATCTTTCAGATTATTCTAGTGTTTGTCGTCCACATCTGGATGTTTTTCATCCTACCAGCTGTAACAGAAAGGTGCATACCACATTTTAACTTTTTTGTAAATTATTAATTTTTGTTTATTAACTTGTGCTAAAGATCTGCA
>NW_013710592.1:0-425 GCF_000517525.1 Limulus polyphemus | reverse complement strand
AAGCCCACAGACTTACCGCTGAGGGCTGGAAGGAAGCAATTTCTTTTTTTTATAGAAGACGAGAAGAACATTTTGTATCTCCAGTTAACCCCCTTAGAGTTTAGTTCCCCCATAGAGTTTGGTTCCATACACCTTGTTAAAAGGAACACACAGATATGTAAATGTTTGTAATTATTTGATGTTAACAAGACCTTGTGTTAGGTGTACCAAATTTAGTTAATTTTAACAAGACCTTGTGTTAGGTGTACCAAATTTATTTGATTTTAACAAGACCTTGTGTTAGGTGTACCAAATTTAGTTAATTTTAACAATGCCTTGTGTTAGGAGTACCAAGTTTAGTTAATTTTAAAAAGACCTTGTGTTAGGTGTACCAAATTTATTTGATTTTAACAAGACTTCGTGTCGTTTGTACTAAGTTTAGTTAA
>NW_013710591.1:0-425 GCF_000517525.1 Limulus polyphemus | reverse complement strand
TGCCTCCATGGTCCACCACCCCAGCAGCCAAGAACTGTTACGTAGCATGGACTCCCATACTCCACAAATTCCTGTGGACTACCCAGTACATTTTCACCCATTTTCATTGCACTGTCTCCAGTGTTGGCCAAAATAATGATTTTGTCACCCGAAATGATGTTGTACACAGCAGCATGGCAAGGGTTGTATGGGATGTCACACCAAAGTTGGCTTCGAGTGGAGGCTGATCCCAACAATATTGATGTATGCCCAGTGCCAATAACACACACACTAGTAGGTTCAGACCAATGCCCTTTTCAGACTCCACTGACCCATGGAGTTTCATGGGAAAAACAAAAGGGGATTGCTGTCCATCCCTGTCACAATCCCTCTGATTGAATAAATCAGGGGTGGTCTACTTTTCTTGGGTCCAACCCAACCAAGCT
>NW_013710590.1:0-425 GCF_000517525.1 Limulus polyphemus | reverse complement strand
GGAAAAGAAAAAACTAGAAAGAAACTTATTGTTAACATCAACTCTTCGAACAATTTCAATCACACGGACGATACGAGTCATTTCTATGAGGTTTTGGCTCGTGGGGATTATCAGTCGATGTTATTTGAGAGAAAGGTATTTACGTGCTACGAACAAGTTGCTATTTTTGTGTCAAAGCGTAAAGATGAAGTAACTTCTTTATAAAGTAACACCAGAATTTTATCGATAAACATAGCGTCTGGATTTCCAAAAATTGCACGTATAGCCATATTTCTTGCCCACCACCTTGTCTCTCCCTCTCCTATCTTTTGCAGCCTTCGCTTTTTTTTAATTGCACTCTTCCCCTCAAGACCAACCCGGAATATTTTAATTATCAAAGAAACTTGTGCTAGCATCCCACCAGTTCAGACCAACAGCTGTTTACC
>NW_013710589.1:0-425 GCF_000517525.1 Limulus polyphemus | reverse complement strand
CCGTTCTTTTTTCAACAAGTCTTTAGACATTCTGATGTGATTAAATGGTTCCTGTGATTTAGTTATTTGTCCACCTTTAATGAAGTGATCCAGTTGTTGGAATTGACAAAATATACAGCGCCCCTTGCGGAAAACTTAACTTTGTATAATTCGGTGAAACTACGTGCAAGAGAAGTAGCTTAATCGTTTTACTAGCAGTAGAAAGATCAGAATATCCAAGTATTTCAGAGTTGTACAATTTGTGTCAGTTTTTCTTTATTTTGTTATCTACAGGAAAAGGTTTCAGCTCCACCTTGCGGAGGGGTGAACTCAAGACAATTAAATGGAATAGTTGCAGCAATACTTGGGGAGGAACTATTGGTAAAGAGGTTCTCTGTGCTGAGGGAACCAATCAGGGAATTTGCTCGGTAAGTTTGTTTGTTTTT
>NW_013710588.1:0-425 GCF_000517525.1 Limulus polyphemus | reverse complement strand
GGTGCTACATGGCTAAATACTGTAAAAATCACCAATAGTATCAATATAGGTGCTATATGGCTAAATACTGTAAAAATCACCAATAGTATCAATATAGGCGCAATATAGTTGCCTTATTGGACTATACCAATTACTTTCATTGTCAGATGATCATTTAAGTCCACTTCCAGTGTTTTATCTCGGCAATTAATTTATATTTACAATAGGACTATATTTCACTAATTTAATATCTAAAGACCAATTCTGTAGTCTAAAAGTTATTCTTTGATATGTAGCAGGTTAATGTGTAAAAACTAATAAACTTTACAGAATCTTTTAATTTATGCATAGTAAAAAAATTTCTAAAATATTAATCTTTCCAATGTACTTATTAGTATAGGTAAAATAGTTAATATATTCTTTAAATAAGTCAAGGCCCCAAAGCA
>NW_013710587.1:0-425 GCF_000517525.1 Limulus polyphemus | reverse complement strand
TATAAGGATTTATCAGCATTCATATAAACTTCTGATATATCGGCAGGTGTCGTGATGGGGTGTAAGGATTTACCGACATTCATAGAATCTTCGAATATATCGGCAGGTGGCGTTATGGGGGTATAAGGATTTACTGACATTAGTAAAAACTTCTGATATATCGGCAGGTGGCGTTATGGGGGTATAAGGATTTATCGGCATTCATAAAAACTTCTGATATATCGGCAGGTGACGTTAAAGAGGTATAAGGATTTACCGGCATTCATAGAAACTTCTGATATATCGGTTGGTGGCCTTATGGGGGTATAAGGATTTACCGGCATTCATATAAACTTCTGATATATCGGCAGGTGGCGTTATGGGGGTATAAGGATTTACCTGCATTCATGTAAACTTCTGATATATCGGCAGGTGGCGTTATGGGG
>NW_013710586.1:0-425 GCF_000517525.1 Limulus polyphemus | reverse complement strand
TCAGATTGCGAGAAGTATTTAATAATATCTATATAAATAATTTCAAATGAAGTTGAGCATCATCAAGAGAATCAACCTACGTCTGCTCTGTACAGCACTTTGATTAGTCCGTTTCGTAGGGACTGGCTGTGTTTAGCGTGTTCACACTATATATATCTGAAGGCTCAGAGTTCAGGCCCTGTTCGAAGAAACTCGCTCCACGCTGTAAGAGTGAAACTGTAACTCTCATCTTTTTCTTTGGAATAGTAAAAAATATTTATATTGTTTAATCCCCACGTGAAAAAATGCACAAATTAATTAAACTGATTTTATATATTTGTGCGAAAACATAAACTGGTCTAAGGGCTCTAAATAGACCAACCATGAAAGTTTTTAAACTACAGAAATGTTGTACAAAAATAAACATTTCTCAAAAATATGTTTTC
>NW_013710585.1:0-425 GCF_000517525.1 Limulus polyphemus | reverse complement strand
AACCGAGTCTTTGTAATATAGAAAATGAATCTATTAATATCTTTAGAACACTAGTTGTGAAACGAGTCTTTGTAGCATAGAAAATGAACCTCTTAATAGCTTTGAACACTAGTTGTGAAACGAGTCTTTGTAGTATAGAAAATGAATCTATTAATATCTTTAGAACACTAGTTGTGAAACGAGTCTTTGTAGTATAGAAAATGAATCTATTAATAGCTTTAAAACACTAGTTGTGAAACGAGTATTTGTAGTATAAAAAATGAATCTATTAATAGCTTTAGAACACTAGTTGTGAAACGAGTCTTTGTAGTATAGAAAATGAATCTATTAATAGCTTTAGAACACTAGTTGTGAAACGAGTCTTTGTATATAGAAAATGAATCTATTAATAGCTTTAGAACACTAGTTGTGAAACGAGTCTTTGT
>NW_013710584.1:0-425 GCF_000517525.1 Limulus polyphemus | reverse complement strand
GGTTTTAAAAATATTTGGTTTATTATTCATGTAGCTGTTGTGTTATTTTTAAGTATGTTCCTACATCAAGTAACATTTATTGTTAATACAGTTAGAACTGTCTTGGTTCTATAAGATGTATGTTATTTTTTATGCTGCAATTGTACGAACTGATTGTAGGGCTCTAGCAAATGGTATGTTTGGTCTTCAGAAGTTAGAAACACATTACTGAACAAAAGTGTGAACCTTCAATGGTACTAGTATAATTTACTGATGGCGTAACCATAACTACTAATTCACATTTTATTGAAAATCCTTTTATATGTAATCAGTATGATTGAAATAGAACATTAATCATGTTTTAATATGAAATAAAAAAACGTTTATTTATACATATTCCATGCTACATGAGATACTCGTATATGAAGAGAAAACTTGCATTATAA
>NW_013710583.1:0-425 GCF_000517525.1 Limulus polyphemus | reverse complement strand
ACTTGTTTTGTGATACCGAAAGATGATAAGGCATTGTATTGGAAACCTAAAGGAACTCGTGAACACTGGAAAAAATAATTTTCATTACATTTCATACTTGTTTACTTACAGTACTCTATGCTAGTCAACATTATATATATTTATTACTTGTTTACTTACAGTACTCTATGCCAGTCAACATTATATATATATTTATTACTTGTTTACTTACAGTACTCTATGCTAGTCACATTATATATATATTTATTACTTGTTTACTTACAGTACTCTATGCCAGTCAACATTATATATATTTATTACTTGTTTACTTACAGTACTCTATGCTAGTCAACATTATATATATATTTATTACTTGTTTACTTACAGTACTATATGCTAGTCAACATTATATATATTTATTACTTGTTTACTTACAGTACTCTATG
>NW_013710582.1:0-425 GCF_000517525.1 Limulus polyphemus | reverse complement strand
GAAATAAACTAAAATCAGCAGCATAACATAAGACAAATATTTTTACTTTAGAAACTAATTAAAATGGCATAAATTCTTTAAAATTGACACAAAACAGATAAGATGCTCTTTAACAGTAATGTCACACACATACAAAATGATCCCTTTACGTTAAATTAAACAAGACACAGTAAAATTCATAAGGAAAAAAAGAAGTTAAATAAACCCTTTGACCATAACTAAGTAACAGAAAGTAAAGTACACTAAAATTATATAATGATAACACATAAACAAATATACATGAATATATATAACCAACTGAATATAATCACATCTTGAGCAAAATTAAAAACTTTACCATCATCACAAGTACATGGAAAGCTACTCAACACTCTTGTATATACATGTTATGTCCCCAGTAACTCAGTGGTAAGTCTGAGTGCTTA
>NW_013710581.1:0-425 GCF_000517525.1 Limulus polyphemus | reverse complement strand
AAATGTCCGTGCACGATATTACAGAACACTTACTAGGATGATCAAAAAATGTCCATGCACGATATTACAAAACACTTACTAGGATGATTGAAAAATGTCCATGTACGATATTACAGAACACTTACTAGGATGATCGAAAAATGTCCATGTACGATATTACAGAACACTTACTAGGATGATTGAAAAATGTCCATGTATGATATTACAGAACACTTACTAGGATCATTGCAAAATGTCCATGTACGATATTACAGAACACTTACTAGGATCATTGCAAAATGTCCATGTACGATAGTACAGAACACTTACTAGGATGATTGAAAAATGTCCATGCACGATATTACAGAACACTTACCAGGATGATTGAAAAATGTCCATGTACGATATTACAGAACACTTACTAGGATGTTATAATATTTATGCTT
>NW_013710580.1:0-425 GCF_000517525.1 Limulus polyphemus | reverse complement strand
TATGTGTGGGTTTGCTTGAAGTCAAATAAATATCTATGTATATATGTGTGTGCTTGAAGTCAAATATATATATATATGTGTGTGTGTGTGCGCTTGAAGTCAAATAACTATATATATGTGTGTATGTGTGTGCTTGAAGTCAAATATCTATATATATGTGTGTGTTTGCTTGAAGTCAAATTATATATATATATATGTGTGTGTGTTTGCTTGAAGTCAAATAACTATATATATGTGTGTGTGTGCTTGAAGTCAGATGACTATATATGTGTGTGTGTGCTTGAAGTCAAATATCTATATATGTGTGTGTGTATGCTTGAAGTCAAATAACTATATATACAATATGTGTGTGTGTGCTTGAAGCAAAAATACATATACATATGTGTGTGTGTGTGTGTGTGCTTGAAGTCAAATATCTAAATATG
>NW_013710579.1:0-425 GCF_000517525.1 Limulus polyphemus | reverse complement strand
ATGAATTTGTCAATAACTTTGTATCAAATTGTAGATTATCATTCAAATTTTAGTACCATACATTACACAATTTCTTAATTTAAAAGTAAATATTAAAAAACACAGATAAACATAAATTTTTGTGTGTCAAGTGGTATGTTGAATGCAGCACTAGTTCAAATTAGATGTCTGTGAAGTCAAAATAGTAAGTCTATAGTTTCGTGTGAATTAGAAACTCAAATTAACAATATTTATAAGCTAGAATATAAAATAAGAACATCTTATATTTTCTTTTTGCAAAGATATTGCTCATGTAATCAATCAAACACAGTGGCACCCCACCCACCCACCTCTTTAAATTTTTGGAAATGTTCCCTTATATATATATACTTACTTCTATACACAACATTAATAACCAAACAGAAGCTCAGAATGTCCCCCTAGTG
>NW_013710578.1:0-425 GCF_000517525.1 Limulus polyphemus | reverse complement strand
AAACGGAGACGTAACACTATTTTATGAAGCAAAGTAATCAGTCTGTACCTTCGCTATACATTCTTCGAAATTTCAGTTTGTTTATTCTTATGTTAGGTGCTATACATGTACATTATTGTAAAACAAAATATTTAGCTATGTTTCACTCAATTCATGTTCACGCCTCCTTAAAGTTTGGGTTAGTAATTTGTGTTTTTTCATTTTTAACAGAATTCTCAGAACTCAACAAAACATTGAAATTGTTTACAATTTTAGAAAATTACCCAACAAAGCTATTTGAAAGTCAAATAAAAACAATGTATGATTAAACATACTTATTCCACGTGCATTTTTTTAATATAAAATGTATTACCATAAAAGGGACGCTTAACGTTACGATATATACTGTCGCGACGTCAGTAAAATGTGCGCATGCCATGAATCAC
>NW_013710577.1:0-425 GCF_000517525.1 Limulus polyphemus | reverse complement strand
TATAATAATGGTAGCATTCTAACATTGGGAACAGCTGTGGTGAATACCCCAGATTTTGTCAAAAGTTCTGTCCTAAATATAATAATGGTAGCATTCTAACATTGGGAACAGCTGTGGTAATACCCCAGGTTTTGTCAGAAGTTCTGTCCTATATATACGAATGGTAGTATTGTAACATTGGGGAAAGCTGTGGCAATACTCCTAATTTGATCAAAAGTTCGGTCCTAAATATAATAATGGTAGCATTCTAACATTGGGAACAGCTGTGGTAATACCCCAGATTTTGTCAAAAGTTCTGTCCTAAATATAATAATGGTAGCATTCTAACATTGGGAACAGCTGTGGTAATACTCCAGATTTGGTCAAAAGTTGAGTCCTAAATATAATAATGGTAACATTCTAACGTTGGGAACAGCTGTGGCAAT
>NW_013710576.1:0-426 GCF_000517525.1 Limulus polyphemus | reverse complement strand
AGCGTTATGATCCTTCGCTTCGGATATACTGCTGAATCAGTGGAAGGCCTGTAGGCCTAATATACTAATAACGTTTAACAGAAGTTTCCTTGATTAATAACAAATCTGACTAATTTACTGAACTCATACTTCTACCAAGTTTCTAGATTCTAGGACTACTTTTATAAACATTTTTTTGATCTAGTACAATATTATAATTTAGTTGTTTGCTAGAGGGAGATGCTAATCATGATCAGTATTACAGCACATGTACTTAGCTTTCCAAGCTTATACATACAGTTGTGTGTATGTGTGTGTGAATTACAATGACAAATTTGTAGATTTTCTTCTGCTTTTATATCTAATATAAATAATTCGCAAGAAAGAATATTAGAAATGTATTTTCTGTTGGCAATGCATTCAATACTAGGCCATACTAGGCTGAGA
>NW_013710575.1:0-426 GCF_000517525.1 Limulus polyphemus | reverse complement strand
GGATTCATGTGTCAGTACAGTTGTCAACTAGAACACGGATTCATGTGTCAGTACAGTGGTCAACTAGAACATGGAATTATGTGTTAATACAGTGGTCAACTAGAACTTGAATTCATGTGTCAGTACAGTGGTCAACTAGAACACAGATTCGTGTGTCAATACTGTGGTCAACTAGAACATGGATTCATGTGTCAGTACAGTTGTCAACTAGAACACGGTCAACTAGAACATGGATTCATGTGTCATTACAGTGGTCAACTAGAACATGGATTAATGTGTCAGTACAGTGGTCAACTAGAACATGGAATTATGTGTTAATACAGTGGTCAACTAGAACATGGAATTATGTGTTAATACAGTGGTCAACTAGAACTTGGATTCATGTGTCAGTACAGTGGTCAACTAGAACTTGGATTTATGTGTCAG
>NW_013710574.1:0-426 GCF_000517525.1 Limulus polyphemus | reverse complement strand
GTTTCTCAGTAAGCCTTTCGTTCAGTACTATAACCAATCAGCTGGAGTAGAAAGTTTTTGAAAGGCAATTTTTTCATGCAATACAAGAATTAGTGAATTAATTGAACAACAATGATAATTAGTTAATCAAGTAATCAACAGTCATAATTAACGAGTCAAGTAACTGGAGAACTCTGTATATACATAACACGTTTGTAATAGTGATGAGGTAATAAGTATGCATATTGTTATCTAAGTTACGATTTCTGTTCAAACCGGTTAGTGACAAACACACATACACAAGAGAAACAACATAAAAACAGAGACAAACAATTCCGGGTGTATTAAAGTGTTCAAAAGTCGTTTAAAAGACCTTGTCCAACGATTATTATTATTAACTTTAGATGGGGGAATTAAAATGACTTCATAATAACAAAAAGGTTTCTA
>NW_013710573.1:0-426 GCF_000517525.1 Limulus polyphemus | reverse complement strand
GTCAATTGATCCATGTGGGATATGTTTTGGGGTAGAATCAACAGATACTGAATATTACTTGGATGTTTTGACTTCTTAGATAATGGCAGTGAGAATTTTTTTTGTGTAGGATTTTTTATGAATTTGTCACAGCCACTTGAGGATAAGTATGAAACATGACCTTTTCTCTTATTTGCTCAGTTTTGAATGTGTTCAGCAAGAAATGTGTCATACTCAGCAGATAGTTCCAGTATTACTTAGTAATTGCCATTATGCAGTGAACAAATTACTTCACTGCTTCTTCTGAATGCTAGTCTTCTGTATGATAGAAACTTTATGACTGAGAAAATATGCTCTAGAACTTGGTGCCAGTATTTTTTCTCTGACTCCATCAGCTCTGTTAAAGTTTTGTCACTTCATTCACTTTAGATTTTATGAATAATGTTA
>NW_013710572.1:0-426 GCF_000517525.1 Limulus polyphemus | reverse complement strand
ATCAGTCCAGTGAGACCTGTTCCTTTCATTCATATAGACCTCATGTAACTTATCACTCCAGTGAGACCTGTTCCTTTTATTCATAATGTCCTCAAGTAGCTTATCACTCCAGTTAGACCTGTTCCTTTCATCCATAACGTCCTCATGTAACTTATCACTCCAGTGAGACCTGTTCCTGTCATTCATAATGTCCTCATGTAACTTATCACTCCAGTTAGCCCCGTTCCTTTCATTCATAATGTTCTCAAGTAGCCTATCACTCCAGTTAGACCTGTACCTTTCATTTACTAACGTCCCCAAGTAGCGTTATCACTCCAGTGAGACCTGTTCCTGTCATTCATATAGACCTCATGTAACTTATCACTCCAGTGAGACCAGTTCCTTTCATTCATATAGACCTCATGTAACTTATCAGTCCAGTGAGAC
>NW_013710571.1:0-426 GCF_000517525.1 Limulus polyphemus | reverse complement strand
GTATTTCTGGATAGTGGGTCAGGTGATCTTAACTCGATTATATTAAAAAAGGTAATTAACTAAAAACAGTATTTCTGGATAGTGGGTCAGGTGACCTTAACTTGATTATATTATATTTAAAACTACTCAACAGAACTTGATCTTTTAGGTATATGTGTGTGTAAACACACACACACATATACATATTGTGGTTTTAATTTCCTAATGCTAGGTTTTTAGTGCTTTATCCTTTTCTACTCCATTGTTACTGATGAGAGTGGTACTGAATTCCTCTGCATATTATATTATAAATTGTTGTATAAATTATTAAAATATTGTATTTGTATGTATTAGTACAGTATTAGTATTCTGCATTAAAAGTGAGAAGAACCAGAAATGATTACTCAGATTCTAACACTTGATTAAAAGTTGATTGTCTTCTATTTC
>NW_013710570.1:0-426 GCF_000517525.1 Limulus polyphemus | reverse complement strand
TCTTCTCCATAATAAAAATAAAGTTAAAGGTGGTACTAACTTTGCAAAGAAGCCGTAATAACCTTCCTAGATTTAATAATTTTGAATGAAAATTCTTCGTTTTAAAGTCTTTGTATTATCTTATTTTTCATGAGAAGCACAGCGAAATCTAACATAATTGGAAATTTAATAACAAATTGTGGCTTAAGTATTTGGAGTTTCGAAGAAAGGAGTTCCATTATGAAACGTGTACACGAAGGGCATCTTTCTAGTCCAATAATATTAAAACCAAAATATCCAAAAAATTCCAAAAATTACCATTATAAAAAAACCAGTACTTTTCTTCAGACCTTAGTTAGAAATGTTATATCGCTCCCAAAACGAAGAAAGCAAATTTCACTTCTCCATAATAAAAATAAAGTTAAAGGTGGTACTAACTTTGCAAAA
>NW_013710569.1:0-426 GCF_000517525.1 Limulus polyphemus | reverse complement strand
GTTACTATAGTTTATAAACATGTTACTATAGTTTATAATCCTGTTACTATAGTTTATAATCATGTTACTATAGATTATAATCGTGTTACTATAGTTTATAATCATGTTACTATAGTTTATAATCCTGTTACTATAGTTTATAATCGTGTTACTATATTTTATAAACATGTTACTATAGTTTATAATCATGTTATTATAGCTTATAATCGTGTTACTATAGTTTACAATCATGTTACTATAGTTTATAATCGTGTTACTATAGTTTATAATCATGTTATTATAGCTTATAATCGTGTTACTATAGTTTATAATCATGTTACTATAGTTTATAATCATGTTACTATAGCATATAATCATGTTACTATAGTTTATAATCATGTTACTATAGTTTATAATCGTGTTACTATAGCATATAATCATGTTACT
>NW_013710568.1:0-426 GCF_000517525.1 Limulus polyphemus | reverse complement strand
AAACCTCGATTAGTGAAATGTTGCCTTTATAAATCAATACGAACCACGATTAGTGAGATGTTGCCTTTATAAATCAATATAAACCTCGATTAGTGAAATGTTGCCTTTATAAATCAGTATAAACCTCGTTTAGTGAAATGTTGCCTTTATAAATCAGTATAAACCTCGATTAGTGAGATATTGTCTTTATAAATCAATACAAGCCACGATTAAGTGAGATGTTGCCTTTATAAATCAGTATAAACCTCGATTAGTGAAATGTTGCCTTTATAAATCAGTATAAACCTCGATTAGTGAGATATTGCCTTTATAAATCAATAGAAACCTCGATTAGTGAGATGTTGCCTTTATAAATCAATACGAACCACGATTAGTGAGATGTTGCCTTTATAAATCAATACAAACCTCGATTAGTGAAATGTTGCC
>NW_013710567.1:0-426 GCF_000517525.1 Limulus polyphemus | reverse complement strand
AATATTGACAAGCTATAATATAAAATAAGAACCTCGTATTATTTTTATTTGCTGAGATATCAATCGTGTATTGAATCAAACAAAGTGGCCCCACTCACCTTTTTCCATTTTTAGAAATGGTCCATTTTCTACACTTACTGCAATATATGTGTGAATAACCAATTGAAAGCTCAGAATGCCTCCCTAGTGGCTTTCTCAGCCATTTTCATGTGTTAGTACACCATCTCATTCTTTTGAACCAAGATTTCAAGGAGATAGATTGTGTCTTTAGTCTGCTCAAAATTCCATATTTTTTTTTAGACCCAAATACAGTTTAGTTACTAAGCTTGAGAAGTTATAGCAGAATTCTATGGTATCGATATAGTAATTTATGATTTTTTAGTCTATTCAACTGTGTATATAAAACCTAAAAAAAAAAAGTAATTT
>NW_013710566.1:0-426 GCF_000517525.1 Limulus polyphemus | reverse complement strand
CATTGTTTACAGCATGTTTCATAATGCATAAAAATATACTTACTCTGCATTTTTTGCAGCATGTTCCTCAACAGAAATTGTGTGTGTTGGAAGTCCCTTACATTCAAGAATATCTTGAACCATCTGTCTGAAAATTCAAAACCAATGAAATTAAACCAACTGTTTTTACTGAGAATTAAAACTTTTTAGCCTTTTAAAATAAATGAACTTAATTAGCAAGCTTGAACAGAATCAACCAAGTTCATAACAATTTTTTTACTCATTAAAGTTTCCATACTATAACTTTTAATACAGTGTTTCTTTTTTCAAAAATTTTGGCAGACTTTCAGAAAACATTACAAGACTTTTAAACCCAAAAAATATTTTTTTAAATTAAGTATTTTATATGTGTAATCTCTAAAACCTCCTAATAATTATAAAACATTA
>NW_013710565.1:0-426 GCF_000517525.1 Limulus polyphemus | reverse complement strand
GTGTTACAAACCCGGCTACAGAGAATAAAATGTGTTACAAAACCAGCTACAGAGTATGGAGTGTGTTACAAAACCAGCTACAGAGAATCAAGTGTATTACAAAACCAGCTACAGAGAATCAAGTGTGTTACAAAACCAGCTACATAGAATCAAGAGTTACAAAACCAGCTACAGAGAATCAAGTGTATTACAAAACCAGCTACAGAGTATGGAGTGGGTTACAAAACCAGCTACAGAGTATGGAGTGGGTTACAAAACCAACTACAGAGAATCAAGTGTATTACAAAACCAGCTACATAGAATCAAGTGTTACAAAACCAGCTACAGAGAATCAAGCGTATTACAAAACCAGCTACAGAGTATGGAGTGGGTTACAAAACCAGCTACAGAGAATCAAGTGTTACAAAACCGGCTACAGAGAATCAA
>NW_013710564.1:0-426 GCF_000517525.1 Limulus polyphemus | reverse complement strand
AAACTGACATCCCAACACGCTGGTTACGATACCATACAAACTGACATCCCAACACGCTGGCTACGATACCATACAAACTGACATCACAACACGCTGGTTACGATACTATAAAAACTAACATCCCAACACACTGGTTACCATACTATAAAAACTGACATCCGCACACAAAAAGCCAATTTTGTCTTACTAAGTTTGCAACATTTACACGTATATTTACGTGATACTTCATATTCAACCTACACAGTTGGTTTAATGCCTGCTCCTGCATGATCGCTTGGAATATTGGCTACGAAGTCGTGATTCAAAAGTGTAGTAATTGACGTACATGGTTGTCGGATTGTGAATTATGTCTATGCCATGCTATAGTGTCGTGGTTCCCATCACCAGAGTTCACGCAAGTGTTCTTTAAAATCCCAATTGTTGGAG
>NW_013710563.1:0-426 GCF_000517525.1 Limulus polyphemus | reverse complement strand
AGCAAGCAGACTTTCAGTGAAAATCACCTAGAGTTAGCAAGCAGACTTTCAGTGAAAATCACCTAGAGTTACCAAGCAGACTTTCAGTGAAAATCACCTAGAGTTAGCAAGCAGACTTTCAGTGAAAATCACCTAGAGTTAGCAAGCAGACTTTCAGTGAAAATCAGCTAGAGTTAGCAAGCAGACTTTCAGTGAAAATCACCTAGAGTTAGCAAGCAGACTTTCAGTGAAAATCACCTAGAGTTACCAAGCAGACTTTCAGTGAATGTCTTCTCTTTTACACTTGTTATTCACTCCATAGTTTTATAATCTGATTCTCTCTAAAAAGTCGATAAACAAATCAGCCTATTTAATAACTGTGAATTTGAAAACAAGACAACGTAATAATTGTTTGTATATCAGATGTAGTTTTTAAAAAATAACTCT
>NW_013710562.1:0-426 GCF_000517525.1 Limulus polyphemus | reverse complement strand
GTGTCCAGCAAGTGGTTGTATGGAATGACATGTTTCGGCAGTGTGTCCAACAAAATTTGCATCTTTTTAATAACGTACGTAACTTTTATGTTTATTAAGGCAATATTTCAAGTTACTTTTAGTTTGACCAATATGTGTATATTTGCATTTACACCTAAGTTCTTATACCGCTCCTATACACACAAACATATAAACTTTTTTATCCAAGATATCGTTTTATCTTTAGTATTAAGAAGTACTATTTCAATTCTAATTGGTACTAAAAATAGGAATATAATTATGTTTGCCAATTCGGTTTGTTACACCTTGTATATATGGTAATATTACTATAATATTAATTTACTTCTCCCAGAAACTATTTAAACTAATACACTGCATAATAAAATGTCAGTTATATTTTTTTTCTGTATTATACATTCAACATGC
>NW_013710561.1:0-426 GCF_000517525.1 Limulus polyphemus | reverse complement strand
ACATATTGTGGCAGTAAATTGTGGCCTTTCACTTCTCTCCCCACATGTTGTAGAGTAAATTGTGGCCTTTCACTCCCTCCCACACATATTGTAGCGGTAAATTGTGGCCTTTCACTTCTCCCACCACATGTCGTAGAGTAAATTGTGGCCATTCACTCCCTCCTCCACATATTGTAGCGGTAAATTGTGGCCTTTCACTTCTCCCCCCACATATTGTAGAGTAAATTGTGGCCTTTCACTCCCTCCTCCACATATTGCAGCGGTAAATTGTGGCCTTCCTCTCCTCCCCCTCGTACCTTAGCGATATAGTGTGGGCTTCCGCCAACTCCTCCACATATTTTAGCAGTAAATTTGTGGCCTTCCACTCCCTCCCCCACATATTGTAACTGTAAATTTGAGGGATTATAGCGCAAAATGAAGAACGCC
>NW_013710560.1:0-426 GCF_000517525.1 Limulus polyphemus | reverse complement strand
TCCTACTGACCAAAATATATATTTTGTTACTGCATGCTTAATACACATCTTACTCGGTAAGGTGACAGCTGAAATACCTGTGTTTACAATAATAAATTACGAGTGTGATCAAAATATTAAGAACATCATAATAAACAGAAATGATTGGACTGAAGAGAACTTATGACGTTTTTTTTAAACCAATAGAGAGGTAGTTCTAGTCCTAAAGAGGCAAAACTTTAAAACATTGTTTTAAATGATATTGTTTGAAACACTGGCTTATATCATTGTTATAAGTAATCTTTAAAGGTTCTTTATTTTATTGGATTAGGCAAAACTTTAAAACATTGTTTTAAATGATACTGTTTGAAACACTGGCTTATATCATTGTTATAAGTAATCTTTAAAGGTTCTTTATTTTATTGGATTAGGCAAAACTTTAAAACA
>NW_013710559.1:0-426 GCF_000517525.1 Limulus polyphemus | reverse complement strand
TAACAAACAAACAAGAAATATACATAATTCTAATAGAAAGTTATGTTTTGATATAATGTTTTCAAACAAAAAAATTACCATTCAAAATTTTAAAATAATGATGTAGAGACATGTAAATGTAAACAATATATTTAATTAAGTTTAGCGTTACTGGCTATAGAAGTGTTTCCAAGTATAAACAACACTGTGTATCCTTTCAGGGCTTTACAAACAACACGAAAAAATGATTCATTCCTATAATGAAAATTTAGTCAACTAGATTTGTAAGTTGTTAACTTAATTATTCTAAAAACTCACAATTCTATGTCGTCCCTAAATGTTTTAGAATTTGAAAAACTTACTAAAATTCATGAGCATGAAACCATGACACTTAAAACCAGCTTCTAAGTGTAAAAGAAAATGTATAAAACATCTTAAAAGTGTTTT
>NW_013710558.1:0-426 GCF_000517525.1 Limulus polyphemus | reverse complement strand
TGTAATTTTTATTTTTAGATCAAATGCGTCAGTATGCCGCCCCCCCCCCCCCCCAGTGCCACAACGGTATTTCTGCGGACTTCGTGTGGGTTTTTGCAATAGAAAAAAACAAGAAACCTTACTACATTTTAACTAAATACCACTAAGTAAGATAACATAAAAATATATATAAATGTTGTTTTTAGCGCAAAGCTACACAATGTGCTATCTGCACTTTGTCCAATGCTCTAAATCGAAACCCGAACTCTAGTGTTTTAAGTGCGTAAACTTACCGTTGACCCAGTGGGCGACAGATCTCTTCGTATGTATACAGAGAAAGACTGTCAATATATTGCAGTGGTGAAGGAAGGAGTTGTATAGTGGGGGTGCTTGGATAGACATGCAAATTTTTCAATGAGAGATTGAAAGTATAAGAATCTGCTAAAC
>NW_013710557.1:0-426 GCF_000517525.1 Limulus polyphemus | reverse complement strand
AAGAACAGTGCTAAGGTCTGTCTTGACAGTGGAATTCATGTGTTTAGAACAATGCTAAGGACTATCTTGACAGTTGTATTCATGTGTTTAGAACAGTGCTAAGGTCTATCTTGTGCAACTTAACTACAAATAAACAGACATTGTGTAGTTATGTGTTTAGAACAGTCTATCTTGACAGCACAGATAGCCCATTGTGCAACTTAACTACAAATAAACAGACATTGTGTATTTATGTGTTTAGAACAGTCGATCTTGACAGAACAGATAGCCCATTGTGCATCTTAACTACAAATGAACAGACATTGTGTAGTCATATGTTTAGAACAGTCTATCTTGACAGCACAGATAGCCCATTGTGCAACTTAACTACAATAAACAGAAAGAACAGTGCTAAGGTCTATCTTGACAGTTGTTATTTATGTGTTT
>NW_013710556.1:0-426 GCF_000517525.1 Limulus polyphemus | reverse complement strand
AAAGTAGTTGAAAATATACACTAACTAAAACAAAGTGTTAAAAATATACACTAACTAAAACAAAGTGTTAAAAATATACACTAACTAAAACAAAGTGTTGAAGATATACACTAACTAAAACAAAGTGTTGAAAATGTACACTAACTAAAACAAAGTGTTGAAAATAATACACTAACTAAAACAAAGTGTTAAAAATATACACTAACTAAAACAAAGTGTTGGAAAATATACACTAACTAAAACAAAGTGTTGAAAATATATATACACTAACTAAAACAAAGTGTTGAAGATATACACTAACTAAAACAAAGTGTTGAAAATATACACTAACTAAAACGACGTGTTAAAAATGTACGCTAACTAAAACAAAGTGTTGAAAATATACACTAACTAAAACAAAGTGTTAAAAATATACATTAACTAAAA
>NW_013710555.1:0-426 GCF_000517525.1 Limulus polyphemus | reverse complement strand
CATCTTACAGTACGTCGTGAAAAGATTACCGACACATCTTACAGTACACCGTGATAAGACTACCGACACATCTTACAGTACACCGTGATAAGACTACTGACACATCTTACAGTACACCGTGATAAGACTACCGACACATCTTACAGTACATCGTGATAAGACTACTGACACATCTTACAGTACGTCGTGATAAGATTACCGACACATCTTACAGTACACCGTGATAAGACTACCGACACATCTTACAGTACACCGTGATAAGACTACTGATACATCTTACAGTACACCATGATAAGATTACCGACACATCTTACAGTACATCATGATAAGACTACTGACACATCTTACAGTACACCGTGATAAGACTACCGACACATCTTACAGTACACCGTGATAAGACTACCGACACATCTTACAGTACACCGT
>NW_013710554.1:0-426 GCF_000517525.1 Limulus polyphemus | reverse complement strand
CCAACTTACAAATAAACTCACTTAATATATATATATATATACCAACTTACAAATAAACTCATGTAATATATATACCAATTTACAAATAAATTCACGTAATATATATACCAACTTACAAATAAACTCACGTAATATATATACCAATTTACAAATAAAATTACGTAATATATATACCAATTTACAAATAAACTCACGTAATATATATACCAACTTACAAGTAAACTCACGTAATATATATACCAATTTACAAATAAACTCACGTAATATATATATATACCAACTTACAAATAAACTCATGTAATATATATACCAATTTACAAATAAATTCACGTAATATATATACCAACTTACAAATAAACTCACGTAATATATATACCAATTTACAAATAAAATTACGTAATATATATACCAATTTACAAATAAACT
>NW_013710553.1:0-426 GCF_000517525.1 Limulus polyphemus | reverse complement strand
TTGTACGTCATGATGGTATTAATGTGAGTCCAGCTGTATGTCATGATGGTATTAATGTGAGTCCAGTTGTACGTCATGATGGTATTAATGTGAGTCCAGCTGTATATTATGATGGTATTAATGTGAGTCCAGGTGTGTGTCATGATGGTATTAATGTGAGTCCAGTTGTGTGTCATTATGGTATTAATGTGAGTCCAGCTGTGTGTGTCATGATGATATTAATGTGAGTCCAGTTGTATGTCATTATGGTATTAATGTGAGTCCAGCTGTATGTCATGATGGTATTAATGTGAGTTTTTTTATTATACTGATAGTTATGTACACGTGTAGATTAGCACATGGTCATCGTCTTCTGTTGTGCACTCGAGGTGGTGAATCTTCAGAGAACAAACAATCTGGGAGATGTGGCATTAGATGGACAACGAG
>NW_013710552.1:0-426 GCF_000517525.1 Limulus polyphemus | reverse complement strand
ATTTTTACAATGTCAGTTACAGCTCCTGGATTTTTACAATGTCAGTTACAGCTCCCGAATTTTAACAATGTCAGTTACAGCTTCTGGATTTTTAAAATGTCAGTTTCAGCTCCTGATTTTTAACAATGCCAGTTACAGCTCCTGAACTTTAACAATGCCAGTTACAGTTCCTGAACTTTAACAATGCCAGTTACAGCTCCCGAATTTTAACAATGTCAGTTACAGCTCCTGGATTTTTGCAATGTCAGTTACAGCTTCTGGATTTCAACAATGTCAGTTACAGCTTCTGGATTTCAACAATGTAATTTAGAGCTTCTGGATTTTAACAATGTCAGTTAGAGCTCTTGAATTTTAACAATGTCAGTTTTAAGCTTCCACATGTCTTCAAGAAACTACGAAATTTGGTTATTCAATATCTTAGTTTAA
>NW_013710551.1:0-426 GCF_000517525.1 Limulus polyphemus | reverse complement strand
TATGTTGTGTGACGATTAAATTTTACGCTTACTTATTGAAATAATATTTCGCTAATATGCATATATATTTTTTTGACATAAAAGAGAGAGAGAGAGAAAAAGAAGTAAGACGAGTCTCTGTAAGTATAATTATTGTCATATTTATAGTTGTGGTGGAAAGTAACTCTGTACAGTAACAAAGTTTACCTCTTAAACTCGTTTCATGATCATATCCACCTTACTAATTACATAAAGTTAATAAATATCTACTTTTGTTAGTTGTCACTTTATTATTTGGTGTTCTTTATTTATCAGCTGAATTATCTTTTTTTATATGATAACCGGCTTGTTGTTCATGTTTCAGCTTCTAAGTTCCATTTTCTAATATCTTGTAGTTTATTCAAATCGAACCTATTATTCTACCAGCTTAAGAAAGCCCATGAAGTG
>NW_013710550.1:0-426 GCF_000517525.1 Limulus polyphemus | reverse complement strand
ATCTCGGAATCTGTCCGTTTCCCCAAGGCAGCTGTAAATATGAAACGATTGATAATTGGACAGTGTGGGAAGCATTTGTTTCAATATAGAATTATAATTTAAATAGAAAAACTTGCTCTTGCTTTGTTAACATTATCAATGCTACGTCGTATTTACTGACCTTCAATGGTTACCAAACAATCAATATTTCGATGTTATAGCTATAGTTATCACGTTTATTTATTCTAAATCCAAGATAGTTATCACTTTAGGTGACTTTCGAAGCCATGGTTACTACACTTGCTTACGGATGTTTACTTTCGATAGTATCTCATTTCTATTGTTACAGGTTTAACCTTTTTCAAAATATTTAATTATATTGATTGAAGATTCTGAGCTTACTACTTTAATCTACAAAAATAACAAAAGAGCAGTAAAAAAAGGTAT
>NW_013710549.1:0-426 GCF_000517525.1 Limulus polyphemus | reverse complement strand
ATGTTTATACATAACTAATCCGTGTTAGTAGACATGTTTATACATAACTAATCCGTGTGTTAGTAAACATGTTTATACATAACTAATCCGTGTGTTAGAAGACATGTTTATACATAACTAATCCGTGTGTTAGTAGACATGTTTATACATAACTAATCCGTGTGTAGTAAACATGTTTATACATAACTAATCCGTGTGTTGGAAGACTTGTTTATACATAACTAATCCGTGTGTTAGTAGACATGTTTATACATAACTAATCCGTGTGTTAGTAGACATGTTTATACATAACTAATCCGTGTGTTAGTAAACATGTTTATACATAACTAATCCGTGTGTAGTAAACATGTTTATAGGTAGGTTTTATAAAACAAAATGAGAGTAGTTTAAGGAATGTCCTTTGTTAGTAAAATCAGATTAACTTGG
>NW_013710548.1:0-426 GCF_000517525.1 Limulus polyphemus | reverse complement strand
CAAATACACAAGACAAGAACAACACAGAGATCCAAATACACAAGACAAGAACAACACAGAGATCCAAATACACAAGACAAGAACAACACATAGATCCAAATACACAAGACAAGAACAACACAGAGATCTAAATACAGAAGACAAGAACAACACAGAGATCCAAATACAGAAGACAAGAACAACACATATCCAAATACACAAGAACAACACATATCCAAATACACAACACAAGAACAACACATAGATCCAAATACACAAGACAAGAACAACACAGAGATCCAAATACACAAAACAAGAACAACACAGAGATTCAAATACACAAGACAAGAACAACACATATCCAAATACACAAGACAAGAACAACACATAGATTCAAATACACAATACAAGAACTACACAGAGATCCAAATACACCAGACAAGCACA
>NW_013710547.1:0-426 GCF_000517525.1 Limulus polyphemus | reverse complement strand
GTAGCCAGGATGTGACTCGGTAATGATGTTAATGTGAGATTCCAGCTTTGTTGTCCTTCAGTTCACTGACCTTTATATGGAAAGTGTAGTAGCCAGGATGTGACTCGGTAATGGTGTTAATGTGAGATTCCAGCTTTGTTGTCTTTCAGTAACAGAAGAACGTGAATTAAAAAGCAAACTCGCCAGAACAAGTTAATTATTTATGCGAATTAAGGCTCAAATAACGAACCTTCCAAACTGTGTTTTTAACAACTTGCGTACAGCAATGGTTTCCTGGCAGTTTGCCAACAATGCATTGTAAGTTAATAATGAAAAAATCCACGTTCCTGCTAACAAGCCATGCAGGAATATGCAGAATTTAAAGCATAACGCTCCCTGCCGGCAAGCACAAGAATCAAGGATCTTGTAATCTTACCTACTACGTTT
>NW_013710546.1:0-426 GCF_000517525.1 Limulus polyphemus | reverse complement strand
ACTTGTTTCACGTGCCGAGGGGGTTCAGTGGTTAATGAGCCGGACAATATATTTCAGGTCAAAACCATTTCACTATCTTTTTATTAAATGCATTATCACGTTTGATAATTGTTTTACGTGCCGAGGAGGCTCAGTTTTAGCGAGCCGGACTGTAAATCAGTTTTCGAGGTTCGCGCTCTGCCCTTCAAAGACGTGAGTGCGTTATAAGAGTGAAGGTAAAAAACTCACTATTGAATCAGAGTATCCCACTAATAGTGTTGACTAGCTGCCCTCCCTCTAGTCTACCACTACCAAAATAAGACGTAGATAGCTCTCAAGGAATTTTGTGCAAAAATTCAACAAAACAACAAAAAGCTACTTGTTTCTTAAATAGCATACAACTCCATACTAGTAACAGCAAATAGCAACTTTTGTTATTTCATTTGC
>NW_013710545.1:0-426 GCF_000517525.1 Limulus polyphemus | reverse complement strand
CAATTATGTTGTGACTGTAAAATTAATTTTAACAGTAACTTGAAATGTTTCCATAGGCTTTATGATGAAAAATATCATCAATCTTTAATGTTAAAATCAAGATAATCCAGTAGTTTCCCTTTGTAATAGAGATAAAATCATTTAAATATCAAAGTTTAATCTCACTGATTTATTTTGAGAATCTGACAATAAAATCCGAGGTTCGATTCCACGCGTTGAACAGAAATCAAATAGCCTATTGTGTAGCTTTGCTCTTAAAAGTATAAACAAGCAAACAAACACACATCTGGGACAAATTGTTGAATAAACTAAATAAAATGATAACATTTAGGTTGGTAAACAGATATTTCTGTTAGCTTAATTACTAGATCCGCTTTTAAAATGGAAAGCTGAAAAGTTTCAGTTATTCGATTATAACTCGTGAAA
>NW_013710544.1:0-426 GCF_000517525.1 Limulus polyphemus | reverse complement strand
TACCTTAGGCTTATTATCACATCGTGAAAAAAGTTAATAAACATGTTGTTATTTTTATGTTTGTGTAGTTATTTGATGAAAACCTCTAAGACTTCTTTGATCTTGAGTTATAGACAAAAACAAAGTAAAAAAATCCCAGCAGATACTTAGCGAAGCTGAGTGCTCTATTGTGCCTAATGTTTCCAAAGTCTGTTTTAGAACTAAAGTGAATCGAAGTAACTAGAAATGGAACTGAAGTTAGGGTAAAATGTGAACAATCAGCGGACAGAATAAATGTGGTTCTTTGCTGTTGTTAGTTGATTTTTGCGCAAAGCTGCTTGAGGGCTATCTGGCTAGCCGTCTTTTATTTTGAAACTGGAAGGCAGCTAGTCAATACCACCCACTTCCAACTCTTAGGTAACTCTAATGGAATAGAAGGAGTTAACC
>NW_013710543.1:0-426 GCF_000517525.1 Limulus polyphemus | reverse complement strand
AGAAGTTTAGATAATCTAATAAAGTATCAGCTATAGATATGACGGACTGTAACCAGGAAGAGAAGTTTAGATAATCTAATAAAGTATCAGCTACAGATATGACGGACTGTAACCAGGTAGAGAAGTTTAGATAATCTAATGAAGTATCAGTTATAGATATGATGAACTGTAACCAGGTAGATAATATAAGTATTTATTTCCACTAAAACATAGTTAACACTAACTAAGTAATTATAGATGTTCATGCACATGTTATACGTGGTTTTTATTAAATCTAAAAACTCACCTGGTAGCGTCTGAAGCAAGACCTATAGAAAATTTTCAAAATTAACTACAACTGTCTCAACGAAAGCTTCATAACCTGTTTTTAAGTTTTTAAAAATAACAAAAACTAGGATAATATTGTACACATTTCAAAAATAAAAA
>NW_013710542.1:0-426 GCF_000517525.1 Limulus polyphemus | reverse complement strand
TGTGGTATATAATAGCACGTTTGTAGTTAGAACAAATTTCAGCAAGTACATTACTGTTAAAAAACAACGAACAGAAAAATTAAATACTAATCATAATTTTTGCATGAAACGAATTAGATCAAAGTGTATGTTTATTATAAATTTCACATTCCTGCCGAATAAATTTCAAAAGAACGATACATATATACAAGTTAGTTCTAGGTACCAATAAATTATCCACGAACTTGGTGATTTAAAAGCACCCCAGTGGTTCAGCGGTAAGTCTCTGGACTTATGACGCTAAGAAATCAGGTTTAGATACCCGTGGTGGGCACAGCATAAATAGCCCATTGTGCAGCTTTGTGCTTAACATCAAGGGAAAACTCATCTTGCGTATCTTATTGCTCCAGTGACTCAGCGGTAAGTTTGCAAGCTTAAGACGCAAAT
>NW_013710541.1:0-426 GCF_000517525.1 Limulus polyphemus | reverse complement strand
GTTTTATGTTCTTTACCCTCAAACATCTGTTGTTTTATGTTCTTTACACTCAAACACCTGTTGTTTTATATTCTTTAATCTCAAACACCTGTTGTTTTATGTTCTTTAGTCTCAAAAACCTGTTGTTTTATGTTCTTTAATCTCAAAAACCTGTTGTTTTATGTTCTTTACCCCCAAACACCTGTTGTTTTATGTTCTTTAATCTCAAAAACCTGTTGTTTTATGTTCTTTACCCTCAAACACCTGTTGTTTTATATTCTTTAATCTCAAACACCTGTTGTTTTATGTTATTTAATCTCAAAAACCTGTTGTTTTATGTTCTTTACCCTCAAACATCTGTTGTTTTATGTTCTTTAATCTCAAAAACCTGTTGTTTTATGTTTTTTACCCTCAAACACCTGCTGTTTTATGTTTTAACCCTCAAAC
>NW_013710540.1:0-426 GCF_000517525.1 Limulus polyphemus | reverse complement strand
ACAGTGACCAGTGCAGACGCAGACAGATCAGTGAGTTATTACTCCCACAGTGAACAGTACAGATGTAGACAGATCAGTGAGTTATTACTCCCACAGTGAACAGTACAGATGTAGACAGATCAGTGAGTTATTACTCCCACAGTGAACAGTACAGACGCAGACAGATCAGTGAGTTATTACTCCCACAGTGAACAGTACAGATGTAGACAGATCAGTGAGTTATTACTCCCACAGTGAACAGTACAGATGTAGACAGATCAGTGAGTTATTACTCCCACAGTGAACAGTACAGACGCAGACAGATCAGTGAGTCATTACTTCCACAGTGACCAGTGCAGACGCAGACAGATCAGTGAGTTATTACTCCCACAGTGAACAGTACAGATGTAGACAGATCAGTGAGTTATTACTCCCACAGTGAACAGT
>NW_013710539.1:0-426 GCF_000517525.1 Limulus polyphemus | reverse complement strand
ATACTTTAAGATCATTTCCTTTTATTACCCATTCAGCAAGTTAGTTTTAAAATTTGATTATGGAAATCCTGAGTTCATTACTAACACCTACAAAGATAAACTTTCTTGACAACAGTACCTTTAGCTCCGACTGGGGCAGCTCCAATAAAAAGTTCAGGGTCAAGATGCAAATGATGATTCTTTCCAGAAATTTCTATTTCTTCTGAAAATGTTCTGTCTAGCATCACGTACACTTTCTTTCCATGATGTAACACCGTGACATTGTGCCACCTGAAACAAAAGCATGATATTTTTATTGTGTAACAGTTTGTTTTTCAAACAAACCTTCCTTTCGTCTGTAACAACTGCAGTAGCTTCTTTTGGATTGTAACTATATTGTTACCTTCTGCTTATAAGCCTAGATACACTTAATGCACAGCAAGTACA
>NW_013710538.1:0-426 GCF_000517525.1 Limulus polyphemus | reverse complement strand
CGTCGGAAACAAAGTTACGGAAAGTTAATTAACAAACGGAGACGTAACATACCTTCACATTCAGACCTGCTGAACAATATTAAGACCTACCTTTACGTTCAAACCTGCTGAATACAATCAAGATCTACCTTTACGTTCAGACCTGCTGAACAATATTAAGACCTACCTTTACGTTTAGACCTGCTGAATACAGTTAAGACATACCTTTATGTTTAAACCGGAGGAAGATGATTAAACCTACTTTTATGTTAATACCTGTTGAATACAATTAAGACATACCTTTATCTTTAGACCTACTGAACACAATTTAGAACTACCTTTATCTTTAGACCTACTGAACACAACTTAGACCTACCTTTGTCAATAAGCTCTCTTTAATAAGAACGTGTTTCGTGTTGTTAGTTCTACCAATTATATTAACGAGGG
>NW_013710537.1:0-426 GCF_000517525.1 Limulus polyphemus | reverse complement strand
ACTCTTAGGGTTACATTTACTTGAAAAATTCGGGACTGTTAGGGTTACATTTGCTTGACAAGTTTGGGACTCTTAGGGTTACATTTACTTGAAAAATTCGGGACTGTTAGGGTTACATTTGCTTGACGAGTTTGGGACTCTTAGGGTTACATTTACCAGACAAATTCGGGACTCTTAGGGTTACATTTACCTGACAAATTCGGGACTGTTAGGGTTACATTTACTTGACAAATTCGGGACTCTTAGGGTTACATTTACCTGACAAATTCGCGACTGTTAGGGTTACATTTACTTGACAAGTTTGAGACTCTTAGGGTTACATTTAATTGACAAATTCGGGACTGTTTGGGTCACACTTACTTGACAACTTTGGGACTGTTAGGGTTACGTTTACCTGACAAATTCGGGACTGTTAGGGTCACATTT
>NW_013710536.1:0-426 GCF_000517525.1 Limulus polyphemus | reverse complement strand
GTGTAGTCTTGAGAAGCATGACTATCTTGACATGTTGTGTGTGTGAAAAACTGTTCATAAGAGTGAAACGTGTGTAGTCTTGAGAAGCATGACCATCTTGACATGTGGTGTGTGTGGAAACTGTTCAATAAGAGTGAAACATATGTAATCTTGAGAAGCATGACCATCTTGACATATGGTCTGTGTGGAAACTGTTCAATAAGAGTGAAACGTGTGTAAAAAAACAACTCCTTTCCTAAAAAAGAGGCAACATCTACCTCTCACACAGAATTCACAAAAATAAGAGAGGAATACAAAGGAAAAACAAGCAATCTCAGTACCTTTTTTGTTCTTTTACTGGCACTGGAATAGTTGAACATTACAAATGAGAAAGAATTAAAAGTACATGTAAAAAGTCATAGTGAATGGAAAAAACTATACATTACT
>NW_013710535.1:0-426 GCF_000517525.1 Limulus polyphemus | reverse complement strand
TAAACATAACAAAACCTAGAACATCTTTTTTATAAACATAAAACCTAGAACATCTTTTTTAAAAACATAACAAGACCTAGAACATCTTTTTTAAAAACATAAAATCTAGAACATCTTTTTTAAAAACATAAAAAAACCTAGAACATCTTTTTTAAAAAAATAACAAAACCTAAAATATCGTTTTTAAAAACATAACAAAAACTAGAACATCTTTTTTAAAAACATAACAAAACCTAGAACAATGCTGTTTGTTGATAGTCACTGATGTAACCTTGTGAAACTCTGGTTCTTGAGTTAGGTTTCACTGTTGATAATCACTGATGCAGCCTTGTGAAGGTCTGGTTCTTGAGTTAGGTTTCACTGGTTGTTGATAGTCACTGATGTAGCCTTGTGAAGGTCTGGTTTTTGAGTTAGGTTTCAATGTTT
>NW_013710534.1:0-426 GCF_000517525.1 Limulus polyphemus | reverse complement strand
GGCTGATTTGTTTGTATTAGAACATAATAAGTAGTAAAACCAATACCGGCTGGTTTGTTTGTATTAGAGCATAATAAGTAGTAAAACCAGTACCGGCTGGTTTGTTTATATTAGAACATAATAAGTAGTAAAACCGGTACCGGCTGGTTTGTTTGTATTATAGCATAATAAGTAGTAAAACCAGTACCGGCTGATTTGTTTGTATTAGAGCATAATAAGTAGTAAAACCAGTACCGGCTGGTTTGTTTGTATTAGAGCATAATAAGTAGTAAAACCAGTACCGGCTGGTTTGTTTGTATTAGAGCATAATAAGTAGTAAAACCAGTACCGGCTTCTAATACAAACAAACCAGCCGGTACTGGTTTTACTACTTATTATGTTCTAATACAAACAAACCAGGTACTGGTTTTACTACTTATTATGGGC
>NW_013710533.1:0-426 GCF_000517525.1 Limulus polyphemus | reverse complement strand
CATATTACTACACACACACACACACACACAGAGTTCTCAAATTTTACTTTTTAAGACATCGGTTCCCGTTTTTCACGTTATAGGACTTCCTCCTGTCAAAAGTCCACTCAAGTTTACTTGTAAAAGTGTATTTGAAACAATTAAACATATAATTCTCTTTCAAATAACAAGCAAGTTGCAAAAACGGAGTAATCTATTATAACGCAGTATATTATTTGTAAGATAGTAATATCTGTTCTGTAAGTCTTACCTTTGACATATGCAACAATTTATCTACCAGTGTAGTAATAACCAACTCCTCTGTTTTGGGTGGAAGTACTTCTGGGTTGAGTTTCTGAGCTGTTGCACCTATCCCTGATATTGTCTTCTTATACCTGTAGACATATTAACCCGATATCAGTCTTATGTAAAATTTCATTTATATAT
>NW_013710532.1:0-426 GCF_000517525.1 Limulus polyphemus | reverse complement strand
AGGGCGTAAAAGATATTATTCATACATATATGAGACACTTATACTGTACAGCACATTTTCATAAAGAGAAATTGGACGTTACTCGATGTCACGTTGTCATAAAGAGAAATTGGATGTTATCTGATTTTTCGTTACTTCACAAAAAAGCTAAACATTTACTACGAGCAATCATGTTTGTAACTTGCGTATAATATCAAGAAGCTTCTTTTTCCTTATAGGTTACAAAGATTTTTTTACAGTATCACATTTATTCAAACAAACCCTGATTAAAGTAAGATGTGTTGATCAGAACTAAAATGATTTGAAAATTTACCTTATCTATAATAATAAAAGGGCGTGTCTGTGGGTCTGTCTGTGTGTGTGTGTATGTGTGTAACGGCCATAACTCCAAGAGGAAAAAACTTGAAAGTTTGCACACATACTAAA
>NW_013710531.1:0-426 GCF_000517525.1 Limulus polyphemus | reverse complement strand
ATGATAAACCTAAAAATTATTTTGAACAACAACTATCTCATAACTTGTAAATATGTTTCTATTATTACCTATTATTCCATATTAACAGCTAAACAAACCTATTATTTAAGTAATTGTTTCAGCGTCATCTTTTAAATGGATTTTTCGTCGAATAAAAAAATTCATATTGAGATTCGTGGGTTTGTTTTCTATTTGTTATGCGCAATGCTACGCAACGGATATCTGATTTGTGTCCATACCCCAGAGATCGAACCCTCAATTTCAGTGTTATAAGCTCTCAAACTCGCTGACGAGCCAGACTCGCTGGGGAAATTCAGGACTGTAGAACATTTTTGAATTGATATATGTATTGATGAAACTTTGTAGAATGGACGGCAAGTGCCTGTTGTAGAGACACAATTGTAGAGGATGACGTTTCGATAGTCT
>NW_013710530.1:0-426 GCF_000517525.1 Limulus polyphemus | reverse complement strand
AAAGATGTTCTATGTGTGGTTGACTATGATATGAAACATCTCCTTCTACAAACTCTTTTCTTTTAACATTGTCATACACATTTTTTTAGCTTCATCCACTTATAACACAATAGTTCAACTCATATTTTACCCCTGGTGGCCACATTCTTGTATGTTCTAATTTCTCTTATATGGTTGCTTCTAGTGGCTAGACCATGAGAGCTATCATAAACTTTCTCTAATTATTTAGGTTCACATGAGTACGAAATGTTACACATGTAGATTGCATAAATGCCTCACACTTAACAACACCGATAAAGCCACCAAAATCCTGCAAGATGGAATCACCTTGTGGTATAGCCAGTTTAAAACGGAAGGACCTATTGCACACGAACCCACCCATTCTCCAGTAGGACCTATTGCACACGAACCCACCCATTCTCCAGT
>NW_013710529.1:0-426 GCF_000517525.1 Limulus polyphemus | reverse complement strand
ATTTAACACGTTTTGTTGTTGTTGTTGTTGTTGTTGTTTTTCAATGGAAACTTTAGTAAAGAGTACCGACCTATCAATGACGTTGTTGTATTGATTTACACAGTGTCGGTAAAAATGTTCTGTACAATTAATACAAACACACACATGCACACAATATTTACAGCAAAAAGTAGAATATAGCTTAACATTAGTGGAACAGGTTTAATATGGCCATATATCACATTCAACGTTGACTAGGATAAGCGAGTTTTGAGCCAGCCAAATTAAGAAATCGTATGTCAGCTGTGTTCTTAGTGTGCCAGCTTAACGACACCCAATCATACTGATCTTCGTCATTATATATATAGTTATATGTGGGATGTAATAAAATAAATATACCAAGTTTCACTATTGGATCTTCGTCATTATATATATATAGTTATATGT
>NW_013710528.1:0-426 GCF_000517525.1 Limulus polyphemus | reverse complement strand
AAACACCAGAAGAACGATTTTAATTGTATTTCTAATAAAATATTCCGAAATACCTTTTCTGATTTCGTTCCTATAAATTCTTGTATTACTACAAAAACAATAAATATTAAAATAAACATGTTAAAAAGGTAATTGACGTGAACAAATTGGAAACGACATAAACACTTGAAAAATTAGTTAGATATATATATTTCTGAAAACGACTTTCCAAATGCGCCAACAAAGATTTAGACGCTGTAAACATTCTTAAACGATAATTACATAAAGTGAACACACCATGTGTGAGTGGAAATTTGCAAAATCAAAGTAATGTTGATTGTCACGTAAAATAGACAACTTTTTGTAACGATAACTAGTCTCGTGCATTTTCTAAGTATTCAAATTTCCTATACACTTCTTTCCTGTAATGTATTTTCTGTAAGTATG
>NW_013710527.1:0-426 GCF_000517525.1 Limulus polyphemus | reverse complement strand
AACTGGATGTCATCAGTGTTGTGTGATGATATACATGTATACATTAAACAACATCGTTGTCAACAGGAAGATGAACAACTGGATGTCATCAGTGTTGTGTAATGATATACATGTATACATTAAACAACATAGTTGTCAACAGGAAGATGAACAACTGGATGTCATCAGTGTTGTGTGATGATATACATGTATACATTAAAAAACATCGTTGTCAACAGGAAGATGAACAACTGGATGTCATCAGTGTTGTGTGATGATATACATTTATACATAAACTAGATCGTCGTCAACAGGAAGATGAACAACTGGATGTCATCAGTGATGTGTAATGATATACATGTATACATTAAACTACATCGTTGTCAACAGGAAGATGAACAACTGGATGTCATCAGTGTTGTGTGATGATATACATTAAACAACATC
>NW_013710526.1:0-426 GCF_000517525.1 Limulus polyphemus | reverse complement strand
TTTGGACCAATTTTGGTGAACCCAATAATTCTTCTTTTTATTAACTTTATTATACGATATTGTTTTCTCAAATATGTTAAAACACTTTATGTTATACGGTTAACTTAAAATATGTTAAAACACTTTATGTATACGGTTAACTTAAAATATGTTAAAACACTTTATGTATGCGGTTAACTTAAAATATGTTAAAACACTTTATGTATACGGTTAACTTAAAATATGTTAAAACACTTTATGTATACGGTTAACTTAAAATATGTTAAAACACTTTATGTATACGGTTAACTTAAAATATGTTAAAACACTTTATGTATACGGTTAACTTAAAATATGTTAAAACACTTTATGTATACGGTTAACTTAAAATATGTTAAAACACTTTATGTATACGGTTAACTTAAAATATGTTAAAACACTTTATGT
>NW_013710525.1:0-426 GCF_000517525.1 Limulus polyphemus | reverse complement strand
ATACTGTGATAAGGGAACTGAGTATCAACAATATCGCTTCTATTTGTTAAGCCCATTTTAGAAATGCAATTGTGCCATATAGAAAGAATGAATAGTGGCATTATGGTTCACTATCTTCTCAAAATGTTTTAACACAAATACAGAAAGGAACCAAACAAAGGAGATATTGCAAGTTCGTCTTCTCAGATCACTGCAAGAGATGTTATCAAATTAGCTTCAGTTTTCCTAGCTTCTCGGTTAACTTAATAAAGACGGAGATGTACCTCGAGTCCAGAATTACATTGTCAACAACGTACATAATATAAATATAAAATGTTATCTAAATGGAGATACCTAAAGATACCCATACAAACCAATATTTCCTAAAACATATAGAACCTAGAATAATAGATGAAATCTCAAGATTGAATCCGTGTATTATATAAT
>NW_013710524.1:0-426 GCF_000517525.1 Limulus polyphemus | reverse complement strand
TTATATATATATATATATATATATATACTAGATGTAGAACATATATCTTTAAGGACAGATTATACAAAGTGACTTTAAAATATCCCAACAGAATACGTTTTTTGATCTGAAGTAAAAATTAAAATAACCATTTAGTAAAAAAGAAAAACACACCAAAGAAAAACAACACCAGAAATCTAGCATATCACTTTTTACAAAGATATAAATATGTAGTAGTTCAAGATATTAGAAGTCTCCAATATCATTACATAAAGTACTTCTGACAAAAATATAAACATGTAGTAAGATAAGGCATCATAAATCCCACATATAACCACACAAAGTACTTTTGAATAAAATATATACACATAATAAGCCAAAACATCAAAGTATCCTGTACAGATGCATAAAGTATTCCCCACAATAATATCAATACGTATTAAGACC
>NW_013710523.1:0-426 GCF_000517525.1 Limulus polyphemus | reverse complement strand
TTGTGGACACACTCACGATTACTTCTGGATATCTTATGTGTACTTAAAGCAGTGATTAGAATGGTGGACACACTTACGATTATTCCTGGATATCTTATGTATATTTAAAGCAGTGATTAGAATGGTGGACACACGATTATTCATGGATATCTTATGTATACTTAAAGCAGTGATTAGAATGGTGGACATTATTACTGGATATCTCATGTATACTTAAAGCAGTAATTAGAATGGTGGACATTATTCCTGGATATCTCATGTATACTTAAAGCAGTGATTAGAATTGTGGACACACTCACGATTACTTCTGGATATCTCATGTATACTTAAAGCAGTGATTAGAATTGTGGACACACGATTATACCTGGATATCTCATGTATACTTAAAGTGATTAGAATGGTGGACACACTTACATTATTCCTGGA
>NW_013710522.1:0-426 GCF_000517525.1 Limulus polyphemus | reverse complement strand
CGATTGTTTAAATCTAATCATAACCAAATAATATTTTCGATTGTTTTAAATCGAATCATAACCAAATAATATTTTCGATTGTTTTAAATCTAATCATAACCAAATAATAATTTCGATTGTTTTAAATCGAATCATAACCAAATAATATTCAATTGCTGCTCATTTCCTATAAATTTAAGTTTTGTGAACAAAGATTATTACAACAGCTATGTGAATTATGCTAGGCCTTTTTTTTTTAGTTTATCGAAATTTTCAAATTCATTCTCACTCATACAACCCTTGTCACAAATGTTAACATACAGAGCTCAAATGGCTGACTTTGAACTGTTCTGTCCTTATTTTTGCGCTAGTCATGCATTGTGCAGAGTCCATTTTGTATTTCTGGTGCTTTCTATGGATAGAATAGCTGGATAATTCCTTTAGGCT
>NW_013710521.1:0-426 GCF_000517525.1 Limulus polyphemus | reverse complement strand
ACCGTACGAGTCACAGCCTGTATCTGATATTGTTACTATACTAGCCCAAGATAGTATCTAACAGTACTAGTGTACTAGCCCAAGATAGTATCTGATATTACTACTGTACTAGCCCAAGCTAGAATCTCATATTGCTATTAAACTAGACAAAACCTGTATCTGATATTACTACTGTACTAGCCCAAGGTAGTATCTGATATTACTACTGTACTAGCCCAAGGTAGTATCTGATATTGCTACTGTACTAGCCCCAGATAGTGTCTGATATTGCTACTTTACTAGCCCAAGATAGTATCTGATATTGCTACTGTACTAGCCCAAGCTAGAATCTCATATTGCTATTAAACTAGACAAAACCTGTATCTGATATTACTACTGTACTAGCCCAAGGTAGTATCTGATATTACTACTGTACTAGCCCAAGGT
>NW_013710520.1:0-426 GCF_000517525.1 Limulus polyphemus | reverse complement strand
ATCGGTTTATACTCGTGACGTGAAAAGGGTGATGTATTGTGGAAGAGATTAAGATTATTTACGAAATATTTTACGTGTTTCATGATCAAAGTGGGTGTTTTAAGTTTTTAAACTGTTTTATATATTCTCACGAACACCCAGAGCACAGAAATAGGAATAATAAACATTTAAATAGATTAATTATATACATAATTACATCATAGATACAAATATATATAGATAAACGTACGAATAAGGAAATATATATATAATTTTTGTTGAAATGTACCAAAAGCAGTTTTTATAAGTTTGACACAAAATTTATCGCTATAACAACAGAAAAACATCTCAGTAATTATATTATGTTATTACATCAACAGAAATATATCTCAGTAATTATATTATTACAACAAACAGAAACACATCTCAGTAATTATATTATTACAG
>NW_013710519.1:0-426 GCF_000517525.1 Limulus polyphemus | reverse complement strand
CCTTACTTACTATTAGTAGGAAGGCTACTAATAGTAAGTAAGGTCACTAATAGTAAGTAAGGCTACTAGTAGTAAGTAAGGCTACTAATAGTAAGTAAGGCCACTAATAGTAAGTAAGGCTACTAATAGTAAGTAAGGCTACTAGTAGTAAGTAAGGCTACTAATAGTAAGTAAGGTCACTAATAGTAAGTAAGGCTACTAGTAGTAAGTAATGGGCCTTACTTACTATTAGTGGCCTTACTATTAGTAGCCTTACTTACTATTAGTAGCCTTACTTACTATTAGTGGCCTTACTATTAGTAGCCTTACTTACTCGCTTGTTTTGGTCTCGCTTTTTAAAGTGTCAATTGGAAATTTCATGATTATAACTTTTTACAATAGAACATATTGTAACAAAGTTATAAGTTGTGTGAGACATCAGGTTAC
>NW_013710518.1:0-426 GCF_000517525.1 Limulus polyphemus | reverse complement strand
AACGAGCTTGTTACCAGTTATCTAGGTACAACGTATACCCATGGTCACGAGCTTGTTACCAGTTATCTAGGTATAACGTATACTCATGGTCAGGAGCTTGTTACCAGTTATCTAGGTATAACGTATACTCATGGTCAGGAGCTTGTTACCAGTTACCTAGGTATAACCCATACCCATAGTCAGGAGCTTGTTACCAGTTGTCTAAGTACAATGTATACTCATGGTCACGAGCTTGTTACCAGTTATCTAGGTATAACGTATACTCATGGTCAGGAGTTTGTTACCAGTTATCTAGGTATAACCTATACCCATAGTCACAAGCTTGTTACCAGTTATCTAGGTATAACATATACCCATAGTCAGGAGCTTGTTACCAGTTATCTAGGTATAATGTATACCCTTGGTTGAGGAGCTTGTTACCAGTTA
>NW_013710517.1:0-426 GCF_000517525.1 Limulus polyphemus | reverse complement strand
GTTGGCCTTTTGACTGCATCTTTTTGTTACAGGTAAATTCTGAGTTTCTAATTTTTTATCTTTTTTTGTGCACAGCTTACATCACCAAGGAGTGAAACAACATTCACATTTCAGAACAAAGAACAAAATGATAAAGATGTTCAGCCAGGAAAACTAAAGGTACAGATGTGCTTTATACCCTTCTAACACTTCACAATCACATTATTTGTTAATTCTGTTTCTTTTCCTCACACTATCCTGCACATTTTGTCAAGGTATATTATTCATGTTTATTTACTTACTTCACTACTGGCTGGGATTAAAACTACTTTTTCTGTTGATTAAAATTGACACACATTATTTGGGGGGTATGTTGACTAAAATTGATGCACATTATTTGAGGGGTATGTTGAAGAAAATCGACACACATTATTTGAGGGGTATGTT
>NW_013710516.1:0-426 GCF_000517525.1 Limulus polyphemus | reverse complement strand
TTGACGGCTGATAACAATAGTGTTTACTTGTGTTATATAGACGGCTAATAACAATAGGGTTTATTTATTTTATATTGACGGCTGATAACAATAGTGTTTACTTATTTCATATTGACGGCTAATAACAATAGTGTTTACTTGTTTTATATAGACGGCTGATAACAATAGTGTTTATTTGTTTTATATAGACGGCTGGAAACAATAGTGTTTATTAGTTTTATTTAGACGGCTGATAACAATACTGTTTATTTGTTTTGAAAATACGGTTAATAACAATAGGGTTTATTTGTTTTATATAGACGGCTGATAACAATATTTTTTACTTGTTTAATATAGACGGTTGATAACAATAGTGTTTGTTTTATATAGACGGCTGATAACAATAGTGTTTACTTGTTTTATATAGACGGCTGATAACAATAGTGT
>NW_013710515.1:0-426 GCF_000517525.1 Limulus polyphemus | reverse complement strand
TTAGTACAGTGTGTCTATAAGTGAGAATGTATGTCGTGTATAGCAATATGCCTTAGTACAGTGTGTCTAGAAGTAATAAGAATGTATGTCATGTGTAGCAATATGTCTTAGTACAGTGTGTCCAGAAGTGAGAATGTATGTCGTGTGTAGCAATATGTTTTATTACAGTGTGTCTAGAAGTGAGCATGTATGTCGTGTGTAGCACTAAAGTATATTGTGCTGCTCACTTTTTACTACCCCTGTGGTTTTATTATAGACAAGGTACTGGTAATACCACTTTTAAACAAGTAATTGCATAATATTTCTGAATTAACTTAGGCCTGTTATCATAAGTGGTTCGACTTCTTTACAACATAATGCGGTAGGTAATTGAAACCTCAAACGAAAGACTTATAATATTTGTAATCTTCTTTAAACTCCCGAATT
>NW_013710514.1:0-426 GCF_000517525.1 Limulus polyphemus | reverse complement strand
ATAATAGCTGCTTAGTTTGGTTCTTTTTGTCAAATCTTCACTTATATCCGGCTGGGTCAAAAGCACTGTAAAAAGTTGTGTTATGAACCAACACAAACATTTTGCTATTGTATAACAACATACATTGTGTTACTCCAAACTCAGAATTATGTGAACTGTAACGCAATATACATACATAAGTTTTGTATGTTTTCTAACGACCAAATGACGTGCGGTTTTCAATTCAATTTTTCTTATTTAAAGAAATTGTTGTGAATACATATTTATTATGTATATGCAAATTGAATAAAAATTCAACACGGAGATTCTGTATCAGCCAACATATATATTTTGTTTTGTTAGCTCACAACAATTCGTGTTTTTAACTCGAGCTGCCCCCCCCCCCAGTGGCACAGCGGTATGTATGCGGACTTACAACACTAGAAT
>NW_013710513.1:0-426 GCF_000517525.1 Limulus polyphemus | reverse complement strand
TAAGAGAAAATAAACGTTTCAACTTTACAGTTCATTACTGAAACATAAGTGAAACATATGTACAAAACATAACAAAGTCTTATGTTTACTAAGAGAAAATAAACGTTTCAACTTTACAGTTCATTACTGAAACATGTGTACAAAACATAACAAAGTCTTATGTTTACTAAGAGAAAATAAGCGTTTCAACTTTACAGTTCATTACTGAAACATGTGTACAAAACATAACAAAGTTTTATGTTTACTAAGAGAAAATAAACGTTTCAACTTTACAGTTCATTACTGAAACATGTGTACAAAACATAACAAAGTTTTATGTTTACTAAGAGAAAATAAACGTTTCAACTTTACAGTTCATTACTGAAACATAAGTGAAACATATGTACAAAACATAACAAAGTCTTATGCTTACTAAGAGAAAATAAA
>NW_013710512.1:0-426 GCF_000517525.1 Limulus polyphemus | reverse complement strand
ACTGAATATCGAACAGTTCATTGATAAAAGTTCAAGTGTTTCTAATGAGGCTTTACAAGTGATAAGTAAACGATATTACTGACTGAAGATCGAACAGTTCATCGATAAAAGTTCAAGTGTTTCTAATGAGGCTTTACAAGTGAGTAGTAAATGATATTACTGACTGAAGATCGAACAGTTCATTGATAAAAGTTCAAGTGTTTCTAATGAGGCTTTACAAGTGAGTAGTAAACGATATTACTGACTGAATATCGAACAGTTCATCGATAAACGTTCAAGTGTTTCTAATGAGGCTTTACAAGTGAGTAGTAAACGATATTACTGACTGAATATCGAACAGTTCATTGATAAAGTTCAAGTGTTTCTAATGAGGCTTTACAAGTGATAAGTAAACGATATTACTGACTGAAGATCGAACAATTCATC
>NW_013710511.1:0-426 GCF_000517525.1 Limulus polyphemus | reverse complement strand
TTAGTGCTCTCCTACAGTGAATATCAATACCATATGAGAAGTTACGCTATACCTGACAAAAAATACAAACTGCTGAGCTCAGAACACAATAATATTTTAACTGGTTGATGTAATTATAAGAAAAAGAAATCCGATCAAACATTTAGCAAACTGTGAAATTGAAATGTTCAAATAAAAATGTGTACGCCAAATAAAAATCAGACAATTTTAAAAACATTATTTGGAAGAAAACATAACAAAAAACACAATTTATTTGTTTATCACAAAGCTTCTCAATGTTCTATCTGTCCTGTGCCTACCGCGGGTATCGAAACATGATTTTTAGCGTTATAAGCACACAGACTTACATTTGAGCTACCGAGGGGAAAGAAACAGTTAAATTCACTAGTGTTATTGTCACGGTTCTTGTAATATATGCATATACAG
>NW_013710510.1:0-427 GCF_000517525.1 Limulus polyphemus | reverse complement strand
ATGTTAGATATGTGTTTCTTATCACATAAGACATGTTAGATATGTGTTTCTTATCACATAAGACATGCCATATGTGTGTTTCTTATCACATAAGACATGCCATATGTGTGTTTCTTATCACATAAGACATGTTAGATATGTGTTTCTTATCACATAAGACATGTTACCAGACATTATAACTAGGACTAAGGTTTGTTTGCTTGCTATCTGCCGTGTTCATCACCAGGAATAGACCCCGAATTTAGCGTTGTAAGTCCGTAAACTTACCGCTTTCCCATCTGGGGGACAGGGACTAAGGAAGCGGATGAACAGGTGTTTGATAAGTCCACAAACTGGTCATTACTCTTGGAAGCAGATGAACAGGTGTTTGATAAGTCCACAAACTGGTCATTACTCTTGGAAGCAGATAAACAGGTGTTTGATAAGT
>NW_013710509.1:0-427 GCF_000517525.1 Limulus polyphemus | reverse complement strand
AATAACATACTACACATTGTCATCTCATATTAACATACATACCTACCTGTCCAACTAGTACTGCTAACAATCAAAGCTGGGCGGTCAACAATCCAATTTACATTATCATCCTTTCTGACAGTGAACCTTGTTTCTTCCAATATGTCATTCTGAGAAATATCTTTCCAAGACTCCCTACAATTACACAAAAATACAAACTTGAGATGTTTTACTGATGTAAGTTAGGAGGACAGTAAAAACACTTTATAAGTATAGTGAACAGTTAAACATGAATTAGTAAGCTATTTGAGATAGGACTGTGTGAAACAAGAACTTTCAGTTTGAATTCAAATCAATGTATCTCTACACTATAGAACAAATATCTCTGATTTATCATGTGTTCAAATTAATGTTGGGTCTCCTGACATTTGAAAATATATAATGCTCA
>NW_013710508.1:0-427 GCF_000517525.1 Limulus polyphemus | reverse complement strand
CCAACACAAGTACATTATCCAGGATGATGCTGGTTGTTTCACGAGAGATCGTGAATTATTTAACAGTGCAACTCAGTTGTTTCTAGTAGTCCGGATGAAACATGAATGGACTAATTGTGAATTCATGCAAAAACAAGGACATTTCGGTTGTTTGTTTGTTTTTGAATTTCGCGCAAAACTACTCGAGGGCTAACAAACAAACAAACAAACTGATTCGAGCAATGTTTACGAGTATTTATTTTATATTATGTCCTGAGGTGACATCTTGCGTCACAATCAGAACACTTTTTATTAAAGCTCTTTTCTTCTGGCATGTTAATCCACATGTTTTAAAAAAAAAGTTACAGTGACAAGCCACAAAAACCAACTATATTACTAAAGAATTGCGTAACTTCTTGGATGTTTTCCTTTGGTAACAAACAAATTC
>NW_013710507.1:0-427 GCF_000517525.1 Limulus polyphemus | reverse complement strand
GGCAACCTTAGAAGTTAAACTACTGATGCTGTGTGAAGGACTGTGTAAACTTCATGAATGAATGAAGCTTGAGCTTTGGGATAGCTGGGTGCACAATGTTAGATTGCCTGCATCAACAGAGATGGCCACAGAAGTGGAAGAGGTGGGCACTCTTAAAAATACCAAAGAAGCAGAAACCATGGTTGAGCTTACCAATTCAGTGCAACCAACAAAACACAAGGGGTTGTCTGAACCATAGCCAGAACTCTGGGTAACAAACAAATTGGTGGGAAGGTATAGAGGTGCAATCTCTTCCAGTCCTGACTGAAAGCTCCTATTTCTAATGCCCAAGGATGAGGTACCCGAGACCAAAATGGCTGTAGTTGAGTGTTCCATTGAGTGGCAAATGCATCTATCATTGGTGTCCTGAACCAAGAGCGAATCCAAC
>NW_013710506.1:0-427 GCF_000517525.1 Limulus polyphemus | reverse complement strand
ATACACAGTCCGTAACTTGGGGGTTGAAGATTCTTAACGTCCATACATCCATGTAACATACACAGTCTGTAATTTGGGGGGTTGAAGTTTCTTAACGTCCATACATGCATGTAACGTCCATATATCCATGTAACGTACACAGTCCGTAACTTGGGGGTTGAAGATTCTTAACGTCCATACATCCATGTAACATACACAGTCTGTAATTTGGGGGGTTGAAGTTTCTTAACGTCCATATATCCATGTAACGTACACAGTCCGTAACTTGGGGGTTGAAGTTTCTTAACATCCATACATCCATGTAACATACACAGTCTGTAATTTGGGGGGTTGAGGTTTCTTGACGTCCATACATCCATGTAACGTACACAGTCCGTAACTTGGGAGTTGGGGTTTCTTAACGTACACAGTCCGTAACTTGGGGTTG
>NW_013710505.1:0-427 GCF_000517525.1 Limulus polyphemus | reverse complement strand
AGTAGTTTCAACTATGTTTTAACATTCTTAATACTGTCAGTACCAGCTCTGTAGAAGTTTGACAATAATATTGTCATTACAAGCTGTTTTTAACACAGTTAATATTGTACTGTATGTAGAACTGCAACACCTTGATATTAACTGTACTGTATGTAGTAACTACAACACCTTGATATTAACTGTAATGTATGTAGTAACTACAACAACTTGATATTAACTGTACTGTATGTAGTAACTACAACACCTTGATATTAACTGTACTGTATGTAGTAACTACAACATCTTGATATTAACTGTACTGTTTGTAGTAACTACAACACCTTGATATTAACTGTACCATATGTAGTAACTACAACAGCTTGATATTAACTGTACTGTATGTAAAAACTACAACACCTTGATATTAACTGTAATGTATTTAGTAACT
>NW_013710504.1:0-427 GCF_000517525.1 Limulus polyphemus | reverse complement strand
GATAGAGGAACATTTTTCCTTCCTTTCTACATCAGTTGTTTCTCTAATGTATTGCACTAGTAACTATTTTACTTGTATTTCTTAATCTTATAACAAACAGTGGCATTCAATAATATCTGTCCACACACATGCCCTCATACTTAATGTTGTAGCTTGGAAAACAATACATTGATAGTAATTATCATGACAATTCAAAATAACTGCTCAACTTATATACTTCTCAAAGGTGTATCCTGTAATACATCATATTTATTTTTTCCTAACTAGTTATAAGATAACCTTTGCAAAGTACTCACTGAAGCTGAAACATCAAGCTTACAATGTATGTGTTTTAACTGAGTTTATGACCCTGAATTGAAAATGTCATTAACCCTCTCACTATGGGTCTTCCTATGGTCAGGGGTTAAAGGGTATTTTGTGATGTTTG
>NW_013710503.1:0-427 GCF_000517525.1 Limulus polyphemus | reverse complement strand
ATATATAAACAGATGAGGAGTTGAACATACCGAATACAGTTCCTGATACAATATATATAAACAGATGAAGAGTTGAACATACCGAATACAGTTCCTGATACAATATATAAACAGATGAAGAGCTGAACATACCGAATACGGTTCATTTATTTATATGAATACGCACTTCATGGTTCGAAGCCTATAATCTACTATTAGTATTGTTAAAGTCTCCCGGTGTGACAGCGGTAAGCTTACGGGCTTGCAACGCTAAAACATGGGGTTCGATTCCCCGCAGTGGACACAGCAGATAGACCAGTATGGCTGTGCTCTAAAACAACAAACAAATAAGTTTTGTTAAACTAATTACCAAGATTTAACACACACAACTCGGAAATTGGAGTAGGTGTTCTCAATTTAAAATCTACAGAGTAAAATACAACCAACC
>NW_013710502.1:0-427 GCF_000517525.1 Limulus polyphemus | reverse complement strand
GCATGATGGAATAAAAAACATGAAATAATAATAGCATGATGGAATAAAAAACATGATATAATAGTGGCATGATGGAATATAAAAACATGGAATAATAGTAGTATGATGGAATATAAAAACTTGAAATAATAGTAGCATGATGGAATATAAAAACATGGAATAATAGTAGCATGATGGAATATAAAAACTTCAAATTATAGTAGCATGATGGAATAAAAAACATGAAATAATAATAGCATGATGGAATAAAAAACATGAAATAATAGTAGCATGATGGAATATAAAAACTTGAAATAATAGTAGCATGATGGAATATAAAAACTTGAAATAATAGTAGCATGATGGAATAAAAAACATGAAATAATAATAGCATGATGGAATAAAAACATGAAATAATAATAGCGTGATGGAATATAAAAGATGGAAT
>NW_013710501.1:0-427 GCF_000517525.1 Limulus polyphemus | reverse complement strand
GGTGTCACAGATAGCTGGTGTTACATATGTGTTAATACACTGAAGTTGGTGTGTTTCAAGATAAACACAACTTCATTCTGTACTACCTCTACATGAAGGTGTCAGCAGAATCGTATACTATGTACTTAGTGATTTAACATGTATCTACATAGAGAATATCAAAGGTTATCACATAATCAGGTAAAGAGTACAGTACGCCATGGTGGTTATATGTAAATCTTAAAATCAAAGTTAAAAAAAGAGAAATCCAATTGATCAGAAACTACATTTATATTGTAGTCAAATGTTGAAAGGCTCTTGAGACTAGGATCCCTCTGGGGCCCAAATTTGGTGTTATAAGATTTAAAACGGCTTCTTTTGAAGAAAAGAAGCTAAGAAACAAACATTGAAAAGGTTGTTCTTATGATTGATTGGGTGGTTACAAGAA
>NW_013710500.1:0-427 GCF_000517525.1 Limulus polyphemus | reverse complement strand
GTCTGCGGACTTACAACGCTAGAAACCGGGTTACGATACCTGTGGTGAGAAAAGCACAAATAGCCCAATGCGTACCTTTGTGCTCAACTACAAACAAACAAAATAGTTTTTCACCTTGATTAGAAGTGGAAATTTTCAACCTGAACAGTGCACGTGCACGTCAGGACAGTGACCCCAAAGATTCAGGATTCACTCATAACTATCCACAGAGGGAAGACAACCGGTCAGAAGCATCAGCTGGTGTAAAGACTTTGTCCTTTTTTGAGCTAAATATTGACTGACTTGCATTTTCGTAACGTGTCCACAGCTGAAAGTGTGCGCCATCATAACTCGAACCCCTGGACTCCCAGACCGTTGCCCGCCATGCTAACCACTAGGCTACGCCCTGCCCTACATAGTCATATTGAGCAATACAATATTGACATTT
>NW_013710499.1:0-427 GCF_000517525.1 Limulus polyphemus | reverse complement strand
CTGATGGTCTAGAGGGAAGGTAGTTTGAGCTGTAGTCTTAAGTAAAATTGTTTGCTCGTTTGTTGTAGAGCAAAGTCACATTCGGCTATATGCTGTGACCACTGCAGGGAATCGAATACCATACTTTAGCTTTGTATATCCGTAAAGTTACTGCTGTGGTACAAAGTATAAGTGAGGAGTCAAAATAAACAAATATATATTTTTACCGAACCCTTAAAATCGTAGTTATCAGAATTAAAGCTGGGATCGATGATTTTGGCATTTCCAGCATTAGTCCTAAGTTTTATGATATCATGGTTCATTACATCGACGATCTGTTTAAAATTGTTACAGATATTGTCCTGCTTATCTGGATACTGGTTTGTTTGTTGTTAAGCGCCAAGCTACACATGAGGTTTTCTAGCTGTGCTGTGTTAAACCCGGTTTT
>NW_013710498.1:0-427 GCF_000517525.1 Limulus polyphemus | reverse complement strand
GGCTCGTCGTTGTTCTATGAAACTCTACGGCTCGTCGTTGTTTTATGAAACACTACGACTCGTCGTTGTTTTATGAAACTCTACGACTCGTCTTTGTTTTATGAAACTCTACGACTCGTCGTTGTTCTATGAAACACCACGACTCGTCGTTGTTCTATGAAACACCACGACTCGTCGTTGTTCTATGAAACACTACGACTCGTCATCACGTCTTGTTCTCTATGTTTATTCTGTAGTTACACTTCCTAGTTTCCGAGACCAAGAACCTTACCAAAGGTCATTTTCACGTTGTTTTATAAAACACCACGACTCATCGTTGTTCTATGAAACACCACGACTCATCGTTGTTTTATGAAACTCTACGACTCGTCGTTGTTCTATGAAACACTACGACTCGTCGTTGTTTTATGAAACACTACGGCTCGTC
>NW_013710497.1:0-427 GCF_000517525.1 Limulus polyphemus | reverse complement strand
TCTTTATCTCTCTCTCTCTCTATATATATATATATATACTTGACAGTCTGTTTGTCCCTCTGTCAGTTTATACATTTTTTTAGAATTTTAAAGCATTGAATTAAAATTATAGTACCACTGTTAGAATGCCAGAGGAAATGTGAAAATTAAAACACTCCAATAACATGTGATAATGAAGACTTCAGAAGGACACTAGTTCGCTAAAACTAAAAGAAAATCGACTCCAACTGAAGGATAAAATTCAGCTATAAACTGAGAGTGTAAGCTTGTCAGAGCATTAAACATTTTAGAAATTAAGGTAGTTGACAATATATTGTACAGTACTGTCATTTAGTTTTTAAATTTCATTAGTTTACGAATGTTTCATTGCGATTGATTTTATCAACTTAGCTTTTTTTCTTAATTATATCAGTAATCTTATTTTATT
>NW_013710496.1:0-427 GCF_000517525.1 Limulus polyphemus | reverse complement strand
ACATTATCCTTTGGTTCTGTGACTTCCTATATTATACTTTGTTTCTGTGATCCCTACATTATCCTTTGATTCTGTGACTTTCTATATTATAATTTGTTTATGTGATCTTTACATTATTATTTGGTTCTGGGATTCCTACATTATCATTTGGTTCTGTGACTTTCTACATTATCATTTGGTTCTGTGACGTTCTACATTATCCTTTGGTTCTGTGATTCCTACATTATCAATTGGTTCTCTGATGTTCTACATTATCATTTGGTTCTGTGACTTTCTACATCATTCTTTGGTTCTGTGACTTTTTACATTATTCTTTGGTTCTGTGACTTCCTCTATCATAATTTATTTCTGTGATTCCTATATTGTCCTTTTTGTTCTGTGATCCCTACATTGTCCTTTTTGTTCTGTGATTCCTACATTATCAATT
>NW_013710495.1:0-427 GCF_000517525.1 Limulus polyphemus | reverse complement strand
AACTTTCTCTGCAGTATGATACCAAGCTTCGATCCTTACCACAGTATCCCATCTGGGGTTGTCTTCCTTCTTCAGTAGGCTATGCTCTTTTGGAACAGATAGTCTGACATTCTCCTTTGGCCTCTGCATCCAGGTGCAGCTGGCTGAATTGGGTATGTCATGATGTTGCTATGGTCTTTTAATAGTTCTTACACTAGATTTTGATGACTATATAACGGTCTTTTGTCCTTCTTACATTAGATATTTCGACTTTGATAACGTTATTTTAGCCCTTTTATACTAGATGTTGTTGACTTCGATAATGGGTTTTAGTTTTCTTAAACAAGATTTTTCGACATTGATAAAGGTCTTTTAATAGTTTAATAATAGATTTTGTTCATTTTAATAATGGTCTTTTAGTCCGTCTTACAATAGAATTCATCGACTT
>NW_013710494.1:0-427 GCF_000517525.1 Limulus polyphemus | reverse complement strand
GACGATGAAAGTAGTATTTACAGTAACACTGTTCAAGAAATAATTGTGGGTAACCTGCTGATGATGAAAGTAGTATTTACAGTAACACTCATCATGAAATAATTGTGGGTAACCTGCTGATGATGGTACCAGTGTTACTGTAAATACTTGTGATTATTTCATGAATGATTATTTCATGAACAGTGTTACTGTAAATACTACTTTCATCACCAGCAGGTTACTACTACTTTCATCACCAGCAGGTTACCTGTTTACAGTAACACTGTTCATGAAATAATCACAGGTAACCTGCTAATGATGAAAGTAGTATTTACAGTAACACTCATCATGAAATAATCACAGGTAACCTGCTGATGATGAAAGTAGTATTTAGAGTAACACTGTTCATGAAATAATCACAGGTAATCTGCTGATGATGAAAGTAGTA
>NW_013710493.1:0-427 GCF_000517525.1 Limulus polyphemus | reverse complement strand
ATATATTCTTTAATTGTTGATATATAAGACGGCGAAGTTTCGATTGGCTTCTATTTATCTTCATCGAGACAGATGAACCAAGTTTGTTTGTTTGTTTGTAATCAAGCACAAAGCTACACAATGGGCTATCTGTCCCTAATTTAGAAATGATAGACCAGAAAGAAATAAGCAGTAACCACCACCCACTGCCAACTCTTGCGCTACAATTGCCAGACTGGATAGTGGGATTTGATGTCTTTAAGCAGTAACCACCACCCACTGCCAACTCTTGGGCTACAATTGCCAGACTGGATAGTGGGATTTGATGTCTTTAAGCAGTCAACACCACCCACTGCCAACTCTTGGGCTACAATTGCCAGACTGGATAGTGGAATTTGATGTCTTTAAGCAGTAACCACCACCCACTGCCAACTCTTGGGCTACAATT
>NW_013710492.1:0-427 GCF_000517525.1 Limulus polyphemus | reverse complement strand
GTGGATGGACAAATAAGTAGCTAAATATCCAATCATACCAACAAAATGTAGATGGACAAATAAGTAGCTAAATATCCAATCAAACCAATTAAGCGTAGATGGACAAATGAGTAGCTAAATATCCAATCGTACCAACCAAACGTAGATGGACAAATAAGTATCTAAATATCCAATCAAACCAACCAAACGTAGATGGATAAATAAGTAGCTAAATATCCAATCAAATCAACCAAACGTAGATGGACAAATAAGTACCTAAATATCCAATCAAACCAACTAAATGTAGATGGACAAATAAGTAGCTAAATATCCAATCATACCAACCAAACGTACATGGACAAATAAGTAGCTAAATAACCAATCAAACCAACCAAACGTAGATGGACAAATAAGTAGCTAAATATCCAATCAAACCAACCAAACGTAG
>NW_013710491.1:0-427 GCF_000517525.1 Limulus polyphemus | reverse complement strand
TGTTGAATTCAATTTAACTTGTACTTGTCAATATCAACTATCGTACGTTTGGCTGGTCTTGAATTAATTTTAACTTGTACCAGTCATTATCAGCTAACGTATGTCTGGCTGAAGTTGAATTAAATTTAACATACATCAAATATTGGTGCTTTTAACCTGAACGGTATCTTATGCGCTATATACACACATGCTAAACAGTCAAATCAAAGACATCTAAGCTTTAAGTATAGCTGTCCCTAATTATAAAGATACCAGAAGTAAGGCAGCCAGTAAAAAACACCCTCTGCCACAAGGACTGTGTTTCTTTGATATTAATAACTATCACTCTCATAAAGCTGGCATTGCGGCACGCATCTTGTTCCTTGCATTACACAACCCAGCATGGTAACCACTAGTTCACACCCGTCCCAACTTGCATCTGTCAGTA
>NW_013710490.1:0-427 GCF_000517525.1 Limulus polyphemus | reverse complement strand
CACCCTATATATATATGATCATATATTATTAATCATAATAAGTTATCAATCAAAACATAAAATTCAGTGAATAAAAGATGACGTATATATAATCTATTCTTTGATTGGCTAACTTCTGCTGCAACAGACTGGTTTCGCTGAATTCATAGCTCACCACTACTGCCTTAAAAAGTAAAAGATTATACATTAAAAATCAAACAGGTTTTTTAAAGGATTCTTCATTAAAACCAAACAGATAAACAACATTCTTACATGTAATACAACAGCTAAACAATATTATTACATGTAATACAACAGATAAACAACATTCTTACATGTAATACAACAGCTAAACAATATTATTACATGTAATACAACAGCTAAACAACATTATTACATGTAATACAACAGCTAAACAACATTATTACATGTAATCTAACAGCTAAAC
>NW_013710489.1:0-427 GCF_000517525.1 Limulus polyphemus | reverse complement strand
GTCCCTAAGCTGAGAGGTTAGATTTTGTAGACATTATACCTCTACTGTTGTGTGGTCCCAACGGTTAGAGGTTAGATTTAGTAGACACTATACCTCTACTGTTGTGTGGTCCCTACGGTAAGAGCTTAGATTTTGTAGACACTACACCTCTACTGTTGTGTGGTCTCAACGGTTAGAGGTTAGATTTTAATTGGCAGTGTATCTCTACTGTTGTGTGGTCCATACGGTTAGAGGTTAGATTTAGAAGACACTATACATCTACTGCTTTGTGGGTCCCTACGGTTAGAGGTTAGATTTAGTAGACACTATACCTCTACTGCTTTGTGGGTCCCTACGGTAAGAGGTTAGATTTTGTAGACACTATACCTCTACTGTTGTGTGGTCCCTACGGTTAGAGGTTAGATTTAGAAGACACTATACATCTACC
>NW_013710488.1:0-427 GCF_000517525.1 Limulus polyphemus | reverse complement strand
GCTATATTGTATTTGGGTAAAAATAAAATATTGTTTTTCGGACATTTTCATTTATTCCTTCCTTCTGAAATTCGGAACTTTTTAAGAATTGCTCACACTCTAGAGGCTGAGAAACCGACGTAGGGGACATTTTGAGCTTTCGATTGATTATTCACGCGTCATAGGTGTACGTAAGCAAGTATTTCCAAAAATGAAAGATGTGGGCGGGTCCACTGTTTGATTCGCTAAATGCAGTGATATCTCAGCAAGTAAAAAAGAATAGGGGTTCATATTTTATTTTTGTAGCTTGTAAATATGAGTAATTTGAGTTTTTAATTCGTAAGAAACTATAGACTTTATACTTGGACATTGCAAACATCTAACGTGAATCAAAGCTATATTCAACATACCACGTGACACACAAAAATTGATATTTAGAATTTTGTTT
>NW_013710487.1:0-427 GCF_000517525.1 Limulus polyphemus | reverse complement strand
ATTATTTCTGACAAAAAGTGCAGTATAACAGGTTTTAAGTTTACTACATGTCAAGACAGGTTTTATAAATTTGTACACAGTTTATTGGACCTTCTGTTGCTTTTATAGACGGAGAAGAGAACCTACACCCGAACCCTGGGAAGAAGCTCCTGATACTGCACCTTGCTTCACGTTCCTCTTACGTCCACGTGTTATCCAGTCTGGCATTGGTGTTAAACTGTTATGTTGTGTGTCTGGCAAACCTCTTCCAGAGGTACAGTTACACTTCTGTTGATATTTAGATAATACTTTACCAAGATAAATTCAATACCTATTAATTTTCTAAAGTATATAACTTGCATAAAGAAGTTTTTATCCTTATTATAAAAAGTCTTGAACCATGTATATTTCTGCCTATTATTTCAGGGCTGTATTACTCCAATTTCTT
>NW_013710486.1:0-427 GCF_000517525.1 Limulus polyphemus | reverse complement strand
GGCGTATCTAGCTACAGCTTTGTTAATAAAACAACCGAAAATAGAAACAAGGCGTATCTAGCTACAGCTTTGTTAATAAAACAACCGAAAATAGAAACAAGGCGTATCTAGCTACAGCTTTGTTAGTAAAACAACCGGAAATAGAAACAAGGCGTATCTAGCTACAGCTTTGTTAGTAAAACAATCGAAAATGGAAACAAGTCGTATCTAGCTACAGCTTTGTTAGTAAAACAGGGCCTTGTCCAGCTCTTTGAACAGAATAACGGGATTGACTGTCGTTTTTATAACGTGTTCACAGTTGAAAGTGCGAAACTTGTTCAATAGCATCACGTGTCGAACTTTGGACCGAAATGTTAACCATTAGGCACGTGAGTCAGAATTATATTCAGATATATATTCGAGCTTTTATTGAAATCATACCATTGTG
>NW_013710485.1:0-427 GCF_000517525.1 Limulus polyphemus | reverse complement strand
AAGTATAAACTTATCTTAATAGTTGTCGTGGACATAATTGAAACATTTGACAATAATTAGACGTTCGTGCTTATGTGTAATACGAATTTTATCATTCTTATTTTCAAAGAATAGAAAAACCCAAAAAAAGGTTCTGTGCTTATAAGAATGATATAACATACACATCGTTAAAACGTCACCGATGACGCTTGAGAGTTAACATGCTGTTGATAAGTTGCGTTAAAACCATTCAGAGGGAAAAAGACAATCTGTAACAATTAAACTTATGTTCCAGTGAAATAATATGCACTAATAAAATCACTTTCTCGGTTGTTCTTTCAAAATTGTGAACTTTGGCTAGACGGAAAACAAAGTAACTCAATGAATAGAAACTTATACAAACAACGAAACAAAATTTTCTTGCCCGATTGCTTTGATATTTTGAACT
>NW_013710484.1:0-427 GCF_000517525.1 Limulus polyphemus | reverse complement strand
TTTAACTTTTTTATATTTTTTTTTTTTTTTATTTATTTATTTGCAGGTCTGACATTGGACAAGAGAGGTTGTGTGGTGTTAGACATATAACTGTGCCCAACCCCCAGTGACTCAATGGTAAGTCAGTGGGACTATAACACTAAAAAGATAGCCCATCGTGTAGCTTTGCACGTAACAAATATACATAACTGTTTTAATCATATTCTGGACAAGTGGATCTCAGGCAGTTAAAAGTTACTACGATCTGGTTCAATAAGAGTAAATACATTATTAGTTTTACTAAGGTTTAGTTGAATAAGGTTAGATAGTCCAGTCCAGAAAAAAAAAAGTTTTTTGTAACATGGTGAAATGAAGGACACTAAACTTTGTTGAACACAACTTAATACCCGTGTTCTTGCATATTTTGATATTAATATGATATATATAT
>NW_013710483.1:0-427 GCF_000517525.1 Limulus polyphemus | reverse complement strand
AGTGACTTAGATATTGTAACAAATATATACACATGGTGTACCCAGTTTTATTTGCTTGTGATAGCGATATCTTCGGATATACAGAATAAAATATTTTTAATAAACAACAGTTTTACTGAATATTTTTCTTAACATTGTTTCATTACAAAATGTATTACTAAGACATGGAAATGCAGGTTGTGCGTGTACTGTGAAACTGTGTAATTTGCACCAGAAACAAGTACCGACTTGTAGATGGAAGGAAGCTTCTAAGGAAACATTGGTGAAGGAAACATTGGTGTTCAAAGGTATGGTTAACATCACCTAATACGAGTGAGCTCAAATGTGTAGGAACCAGTACGTAGAGTTTAGTGTGTGCTCCAGTTGTTTGAAAGGGAGAACAGAGAGTAGTGTGGCCACAAGCAGTTGGACAAGTGAAAGCCCCTAT
>NW_013710482.1:0-427 GCF_000517525.1 Limulus polyphemus | reverse complement strand
CTCCATTGCTAATTACTGCAAGGTTCCATTGTTAGTTACTGCAAGGTTCCGTTGTTAGTTACTGCAAGGTCCCATTGTTAGTTACTGCAAGGTTCCATTGTTAGTTACTGCAAGGTTCCACTGTTAGTTACTGCAAGATTCCCATGTTAGTTACTGCAAGGTTCCGATGTTAGTTACTGCAAGGTTCCGATGTTAGTTACTGCAAGGTTCCACTGTTAGTTACTGCAAGGTTCCATGTTAGTTACTGCAAGGTTCCATGTTAGTTACTGCAAGGTTCCGATGTTAGTTACTGCAAGGTTCTGATGTTAGTTACTGCAAGGTTCCGATGTTAGTTACTGCAAGGTTCCATGTTAGTTACTGCAAGGTTCCATGTTAGTTACTGCAAGGTTCCATTGTTAGTTATGGCAAGGTACCATTGTTAGTTATT
>NW_013710481.1:0-427 GCF_000517525.1 Limulus polyphemus | reverse complement strand
CCTTATCCTTACCCACTGATCATTAAGTAACCAATTATGTTGTATATATAGACCCTATCCTTACCCACTGATCTTAAAGTAACCAATTATGTTGTATATACAGGCCTTATCCTTACACACTGATCTTTAAGTGACCACTTATGTTGTATATACAAGCCTTATCTTTACCCACTGCTCTTTAAGTAACCAATTATGTTGTATATACAAGCCTTACCCTTACCCACTGATCTTTAAGTAACCACTTATGTTGTATATACAGACCTTATCCTTACCCACTGGTCTTTAAGTAACCAATTATGTTGTATATATATATAGGCCTTACCCACTGATCTTTAATTAACCAATTATGTTGTATATATAGGCCTTATCCTTACTCACTGCTCATTAAGTAACCAATTATGTTGTATATACAGGCCTTATCCTCACC
>NW_013710480.1:0-427 GCF_000517525.1 Limulus polyphemus | reverse complement strand
GAATGAGTAGAACTAACCAGTCTGTTGGTGATATCACATGATAAGAATGAGTAGGAACTAACCAGTCTGTTGGTGATATCACATGATAAGAATGAGTAGAACTAACCAGTCTGTTGGTGATATCACATGATAAGAATGAGTAGAACTAACCAGTCTGTTGGTCATATCACATGATAAGAATGAGTAGAACTAACCAGTCTGTTGGTCATATCACATGATAAGAATGAGTAGGAACTAACCAGTCTGTTGGTGATATCATATGATAGGAATGAGTAGGAACTAACCAGTCTGTTGGTGATATCACATGATAAGAATGAGTAGGAACTAACCAGTCTGTTGGTGATATCACATGATAAGAATGAGTAGGAACTAACCAGTCTGTTGGTGATATCACATGATAAGAATGAGTAGGAACTAACCAGTCTGT
>NW_013710479.1:0-427 GCF_000517525.1 Limulus polyphemus | reverse complement strand
TGTGGGTTCGAAGGTTTCTTGACTGGTTCGTCTTGTTCTCCTACATTCTAATCGCTCAGTGAAACGTACGTGATGTGGGTTCGAAGGTTTTATGACTGGTTCGACTTGTTCTCTTATATTATAATCGCTTAGTGAAACGTGCGTGATGTGGGTTCGAAGGTTTTATGACTGGTTCGTCTTGTTCTCTGTGTAAATTGAAATGTGGTTAATTTTGAATAAAACGCTTTGTGCTAGTAATTGTTGTTTTAGAAATAGTTACACATTCTTATGTTGTATTTCTCAAATTATTGATTTGTAAGTACATTTAGATAGTTCAATCCAGGTTTAAGATGAACCCTATTGACATTAGCCTGTATTGCAGTCTGGTATTTTCTAGGTGTTTTTAAGACTGAAAAACAAACAGTAAGTTCCATAGTGTGACGAAAGA
>NW_013710478.1:0-427 GCF_000517525.1 Limulus polyphemus | reverse complement strand
TGCATGTAAAGGACACAAACAGCTAATGTGGATACATCTAAAAACACTCGAACATAATGCCAACCAGCTATTAAGTTGGAAGAACTGTGTTTTACAATAACAAGGTATGTAAAGGACACAAACAACTAATGTGGATACATCTAAAAACACTCGAACATAATGCCAACCAGCTATTAAGTTGGAAGAACTGTGTTTTACAACAACAAGGTATGTAACTGACACAAACAACTAATGTGGATACATCTAAAAACACTTGAACATAATGCCAACCTGCTTTAAGTTGGAAGTACTGTGGTTTACAATAACAGTGCATGTAAAGGACACAAAAAAGCTAATGTGGATACATCTAGAAACACTCGAACATAATGCCAACCTGCTTTAAGTTGGAAGAACTGTGTTTTACAATAACAAGGTATGTAACTGACAC
>NW_013710477.1:0-427 GCF_000517525.1 Limulus polyphemus | reverse complement strand
AAGAGATAACACGGACTGCCGAAAGATCAAGTATCTTTAGTGCTGCAAGTGAAGAGTTTTTTAAAAAGAAGAGATAACACGGACTGCCGAAAGATCAAGTATTTTTGGTGCTGCAAGTGAAGTGTTTTTTAAAAAGAAGAGATAACACGGACTGCCAAAAGATCAAGTATCTTTGGTGCTGCAAGTGAAGAGTTTTTAAAAAAGAAGAGATAACACGGACTGCCGAAAGATCAAGTATTTTTGGTGCTGCAAATGAAGAGTTTTTTTAAAAAGAAGAGATAGCACGGACTGCCAAAAGAGCAAGGATTTTTGGTGCTGCAAGTGAAGAGTTATTAAAAATGAAGAGATAACACGGACTGCCGAAATACCAAGGATTTTTGGTGCTGCAAATGAAGAGTTTTTTAAAAAGAAGAGATAACACGGACTG
>NW_013710476.1:0-427 GCF_000517525.1 Limulus polyphemus | reverse complement strand
TTCTTCTATTTGTTTAAGTGATGTTTGTGGTAGAAATTGGCTTCAAAACTTTGTTTCCAAAACTAACCATAGAGGCTAGATAATGTTTAAGACTGGTGACTGTTGTGGCCAAGTTAGGTTTCCAACCTCTTCATCAAGTTCTTTGAATCTGTATTTAACAATTTCAGCATTTTGAATAGGCACATTGTCTTGATGAAATGAACCAACTCCATTTAAGAATAAAGGATTCATTATAAAGTAAACAGAGTCTCCAGTAAGGTTAAATTAATCATTTTATCTGTCAAAGAGATCCTCAGCCTTTAAACTATTCCAACAAAAAGCTGCCCATACCATCATATAGCTTTCACCATGTACATCTGATCATGTATTTGGCTTAATACTCTCTACACAAGCACGGGCAAATTGACCAACCACGTGACTACTTTGT
>NW_013710475.1:0-427 GCF_000517525.1 Limulus polyphemus | reverse complement strand
CTAAGTTGGGTTTAGTGTATAGAAAATCGGGTATCGGGCGGGTTCGGGTAACATATTGTAAATACCTGTCGGGCTCGGCCCAGATAACCACCGGCACGGGTCGGGTAAACTTATAAAATTTCGGCCCGTGCTGACGTCTAAGATAAGAAGCTCTAATTCACGACCCACCAGAGTAACCTGTTTTAATATAATTTCGCAAGGTCTAGTAGTGGCCTTACATTTATATTTTGTTTGCTTAAAAACATTTTAGGATCACTATTTTATAAACCATTTTAAGATAAAAAAAATGTTTACGTTCTGCGGCCCACCCTGATACCTCGTGCAACTCGCAATTAGAAACCGCTAATTAGTCTTAACGTTATGTTATGTATGTCTTACTTGTGGGCATGTATTTATCTATCATATTATTACTTTAAGATGATTCCAC
>NW_013710474.1:0-427 GCF_000517525.1 Limulus polyphemus | reverse complement strand
ACAATGGGAGTGCTTAACTTTTTTCCTAGGTGTATATATATATATACATATATATAGCAGACAATTTTTACAAATATTTAATTGTTTGTTACATTAATCCACTAATTTCAGCAAAACCGAAAATTGCTTACTAAGTCACTAAAAACAAACATCCACTGACACACAAAATTAAGCTTTGCTTATGTGCATTTTGAAAAATTCATATTTATTTAAGTATGTGTGAACTTAATGTAGATAGTTGGTCTTATTATTGAACATAAGCAACAAGTCTTAATGAGGCAGACCCCAGGTAAATGAGAAGACAAAGGATCAAATCTGAATCAGTACGATGACAGTAACAGTGTCCTTTTCAGGACTTTCTTGAAGACAACAGCAGACTGGCAGCTGAAACGTAGCATAAACAATCAATAATTTGTATCTTATAATT
>NW_013710473.1:0-427 GCF_000517525.1 Limulus polyphemus | reverse complement strand
TTGTAATAATTGTTATTGTAAATTGTATTGTTGTGTGTATATTAAACGTATTTGTGTTAAAAACGAAGATGGTGTGTATCAATCTGGTTGGCAAATATCGTAAATTGACTAAAATGTCGGCATATGTTTAAATACTAAATCCCAGTACAATTTAACTACTAACTTTAAATTATCAGTTAACTCGGCTTCGAACTATTCGAAATTCTAATACCTAACAAAACTTTCCAAATTTCACAGAAGACTCCTTTTATTCTTTTTTTACATCTCCTCCTATACATATTTTTATTTTATTTTTGCTTATTTTACTTTTATGTGATTTGTTCATTAGATTTTTAACGGATTTTAAATGGGAAAAACGTAAATCAACTAAATTGCAAAAATTAAGAGTGTAGTTGTTTCTTTAAGCAATGTTATAAAAAGAAAAACA
>NW_013710472.1:0-427 GCF_000517525.1 Limulus polyphemus | reverse complement strand
CCTGATATATAGGGTGAGAAATCCTTGGTTCTGTGCCAGGCGTCACTACACACTACCTTGATATATAGGGTGAGAAATACTTGGTTCTGTGACAGGCGTTACTACACACTACCTTGATATATAGGGTGAGAAATACTTGGTTCTGTGACAGGCGTTACTACACACTAGCTTAATATATAGAGTGAGAAATACTTGGTTCTGTGACAGGAATTACTTCATACTAGCTTAATATATAGGGTGAGAAATACTTGGTTTTGTGACAGGAAGTACTTCATACTAGCTTAATATATAGGGTGAGAAATACTTGGTTTTGTGACAGGAAGTACTTCATACTAGCTTGATATATAGGGTGAGAAATACTTGGTTCTGTGACAGGCGTTACTTCACACTAGCTTAATATATAAGGTGAGAAATACTTGGTTCTGTG
>NW_013710471.1:0-427 GCF_000517525.1 Limulus polyphemus | reverse complement strand
AGCAAGTTCAGTAACTTATAAATATTCAACAATATGTACAGCAAGTTTAGTAACTTATAAATATCTAACAATATGTACAGCAAGTTTAGTAACTTATAAATATCTAACAATATGTACAGCAAGTTTAGTAACTTATAAATATCTAACAATATGTACAGCAAGTTTAGTAACTTATAAATATCTAACAATATGTACAGCAAGTTTAGTAACTTATAAATATCTAACAATATGTACAGCAAGTTTAGTAACTTATAAATATTTAACAATATGTACAGCAAGTTCAGTAACTTATAAATATTTAACAATTGTACAGCAAATTTAGTAACTTATAAATATTTAACAATATGTACAGCAAGTTTAGTAACTTATAAATATCTAACAATATGTACAGCAAGTTTAGTAACTTATAAATATCTAACAATATGTA
>NW_013710470.1:0-427 GCF_000517525.1 Limulus polyphemus | reverse complement strand
ATACACTTTAATAACATACTTACATACTTGTAGAGGGGGTATTATGGATATATGTAAATACTTAAAATACTTCCATCCTATGTTATTAAAGTGTACACACACATTTTGATTATGTAGGATGGACGTATTTTAAGTATTTACATATATCCATAATACCCCCTCCACAAGTATGTAAGTATGTTATTAAAGTGTACACACATATTTTGAAAGTGTATACACACACATTTTGATTATGAAGGATGGAAGTATTTCAAGTATTTACATATATCCATAATACCCCCCTCCACAAGTATGTAAGTTTCACAAGTATGTTATTTTTACATATATATCCATAATACCCCTTGAAGGATGGAAGTATTTCAAGTACAAGTATGTAAGTATGTTATTAAAGTGTACACACACATTTTGATTATTGATGTGGTATTAT
>NW_013710469.1:0-427 GCF_000517525.1 Limulus polyphemus | reverse complement strand
TGTAACAATATGATATATCAGTAGATGTATAATATACAACTAAATATACCTATCTATTCTAGTGATAATAAAATATAATAAAAAATACAATTTCCAAGTTCAACCCATCTTCCACTACAGGCAAGTGCTCTACCAGTTACGGTGACTTGATTTTAATATCATTGTACACAATAAGTATTATAACCTAACCCTTACTATTATTTTAATATCATTGTACACAATAAGTATTATAACCTAACCCTTACTATTATCTGCTGTACCGTACATCAGGCTAATGTATAATTTATCTGTAACAAAGACGTTATGTTGTTATATGATAATTACTTTTTATCAAGCATGACCAGTAAAACCGAGCGTATCCCACTGGCTAACGTGCAGATGTTCATCGTTCTGGTTCTGTAACAGAATAAAACAATAACAAGCCACC
>NW_013710468.1:0-427 GCF_000517525.1 Limulus polyphemus | reverse complement strand
ACAAAAACATTCTTATGGACTGTTATAAGAATGTTTTTGTCATTAACAGGTGGACTGTTATAAAAATGTTTTTGAATATTAACGAGTGGACTGTTATAAGAATGTTTTTGTCATTAACAAGTGGACTGTTATAAAAATGTTTTTGAATATTAACGAGTGGACTGTTATAAGAATGTTTTTGACATAAACGAGTGGACTGTTATAAAAATGTTTTTGAATATTAACGAGTGGACTGTTATAAGAATGTTTTTGTCATTAACGAGTGGACTGTTATAAGAATGTTTTTGACATTAACAAGTGGACTGTTATTAGAATGTTTTTGACATTAACAAGTGGACTGTTACTCGTTAATGATTCAAAAACATTCTTATAACAGTCCACTCGTTAATGTCAAAAACATTCTTATAACAGTCCACTCGTTAATGAC
>NW_013710467.1:0-427 GCF_000517525.1 Limulus polyphemus | reverse complement strand
CGTGTCTTACTGTATATTAGAACAAACGGAATGTTTTGATGTGTGTCTTACTGTATATTAGAACAAACGGTATTTCTGATGTGTGACTTACTATATATTTTAGAACAAACTGTATTTTTATGTGTGTCTTACAATATATTTTAGAACAAACTGTATTTTTATGTGTCTTACTGTATATTTCAGACCAAACGGTATTTTTATGTATCCTACAGTATATTTTAGAGCAAACGGTATTTTTGAGGTGTATCTTACAGTGTGTTGTAGTCTTTTCTTGATTGAGTTGTGTATTTAGTATTCAAGAACTGTAAAAAGGTAGTTACTTAGCGTGATGTATATCGGATCACATTAAAACTGTAACTCGGTGAACTTCTTAGTCTTTGTTATTTAGTTATCTAAAACTGTAAAAATGCTAGTTACTTAGAGTGAT
>NW_013710466.1:0-427 GCF_000517525.1 Limulus polyphemus | reverse complement strand
CTTAATGGCGACGTTAGTGTGTATGGTTATGATATACTACAGAAACGGTGGTTACTTAATGGTGACATTAGAGTGTAAGGTTATGATTTACTACACAAACAGTGGTTACTTAATGGTGACATTAGTGTGTAAGGTTATGATATACTACAGAAACAGTGGTTACTTAATGGTGACATTAGTGTGTAAGGTTATGATTTACTACAGAAACGGTGGTTACTTAATGGCAACATTAGTGTGTAAGGTTATGATCTACTACAGAAACACTGGTTTCTTAATGGCGACGTTAGTGTGTATGGTTATGATATACTACAGAAACAGTGGTTACTTAATGGCGACGTTAGTGTGTAAGGTTATGATATACTACAGAAACGGTGGTTACTTAATGGTGACGTTAGTGTGTAAGGTTATGATTTACTACAAAAACATT
>NW_013710465.1:0-427 GCF_000517525.1 Limulus polyphemus | reverse complement strand
GTGTATTTTATATTACCACCATATGTTATTTTTCTCATCATCCAGGAGAACTAGCGAACAAGAAAGCTAGTCCAGAGAACACAGAATGTGAGTGACAAACTAGAATGTGAACATAAAACGATCGTAGTAATTCAATCATATTTGCTTGTTTTAGTATTATGGGCTATCTGCTCTATAGAGCGCGGAGAATCGAATCCAGGATTTTAGCTTTATTAATCATTAACTTATCGCCTTTTTTACCGGGGGGGGGCATTTCAATCGTGATCAAGCACAGAATCGCCTTATGACGCTAAAAATCAGGTTTCGATACCTTCGATGAACAGATCAGTTTAAACAGGTTTAGTTACCCACGCTGAACAGACCAGTTTAAACAGGTTTAGTTACACACGCTGAACAGACCAGTTTAAACAGGTTTAGTTACCCACGC
>NW_013710464.1:0-427 GCF_000517525.1 Limulus polyphemus | reverse complement strand
ACCTGTTCTCTCCTGTGTTCATATCGCCATGCATCAAACTATCTAACCTGTTCTCTCCTTTGTTAATATCGTCATGCATCAAAAGTATCTAACCTGTTCTCTCCTGTGTTAATATCGTCATGCATCAAAACTATCTAACCTGTTCTCTCCTGGGTTCACATCGTCATGCCTCAAAATAGAGTCTAACCTGTTCTCTCCTGTGTTCATATCGCCATGCCTCAAAACTATCTAACCTGTTCTCTCCTGTGTTCATATTGTCATGCCTCAAAATAGAGTCTTACCTGTTCTCTCCTGTGTTGATATCGTTTTGCCTCAAAATAGAGTCTAACCTGTTCTCTCCTGTGTTAATATCGTCATGCATCAAAACTATCTAACCTGTTCTCTCCTGTGTTAATATCGTCATGCCTCAAAACTATCTAACCTGTTC
>NW_013710463.1:0-427 GCF_000517525.1 Limulus polyphemus | reverse complement strand
TACCGCTGTGCCACTGGGGGGGGGGCACCGAGTTCAAATAGAAAGAAATATATATTTTTGAATATAGTTTTTAACGCTGATTTCAGAAATATATATTAAAATTTACACAAGTTACAAATGAATTGTAGCTTTGCGCTTAACTTCAAACAACAACAACAACAGCTACAAATATATATATATTTATTACCAGGTTATGCAGTCGTGGGTTAAGCACACAAGACACCAACTTGAGAAGTTTACGTTCAGAATAAAAAAAAATCACTCAGAGACTAATTGTCACAACATAAAAATAAGTTTAATTCAATATATTCAAATACTCGTCTACATCGACAGTTCCGAAACTATTTTGAAATAACTCTACATCAAAATTGCTAAATTCTCCGTTCTGGATAGCTAGATGCTCATTAATCAAACCTTCTATAATATT
>NW_013710462.1:0-427 GCF_000517525.1 Limulus polyphemus | reverse complement strand
AATGGCTGAATTAACAAACATAGTGTTAATCAGCTGCCTCATCTATTAGACAAACACCGAGTAAAGAGGAAACTTTGTATACATAGGGTTAATCAGCTGCCTCATCGATTAGACAAACACCGAGTAAAGAGGAAACTTTGTATACAAAGGGTTAATCAGCTGCCTCATCTATTAGACAAACACCGAGTAAAGAGGAAACTTTGTATACATAGGGTTAATCAGCTGCCTCATCTATTAGACAAACACCGAGTAAAGAGGAAACTTTGTATACATAGGGTTAATCAGCTACCTCATCTATTAGACAAACACCGAGTAAAGAGGAAACTTTGTATACAAAGGGTTAATCAGCTGCTTCAACTATTAGACAAACACCGAGTAAAGAGGAAACTTTGTATACATAGGGTTAATCAGCTGCTTCATCTATTAC
>NW_013710461.1:0-427 GCF_000517525.1 Limulus polyphemus | reverse complement strand
TAGAAACAGTAATAAAAACATCATTCACCCATACAGAAACAGTAATAAAAACATCATTCACCCATGTAGAAACAGTAATAAAACATCATTCACCCATGTAGAAACAGTAATAAAAACTTTCATAGTTTTTGAATGGTCATGTTACTTGTTTCGTAGCTTAACATTTGTTCATGTCGAAACCTAACATTTGTTCATGTAGAAACCTAACATTTGTTCATGTCGAAACCCAACATTTGTTAATGTCGAAACCTAACATTTGATCATGTAGAAACCTAACATTTGTTCATGTCGAAACCTAACATTGGTTCGTGTGGAAACCTAACATTTGTTCATGTAGAAACCCAACATTTGATCACGTGGAAATCTAACATTTGTTCATGTCGAAACCCAACATTTGTTCACGTCGAAACCTAACATTTGATCATGT
>NW_013710460.1:0-427 GCF_000517525.1 Limulus polyphemus | reverse complement strand
CATGGATCAGAGTGATAAACGGCGGTACTTAGAGCGTCCAGTTTGGGCAACAAAGTAACTTAGCCCATTGTGGAGCTTTGCTCTTAACTACAGAGAAATAGAAATTATACTAACTACAGTCGGTGGTACAGTGGTAAGATTATGGATTTACACCACTAAAATCCGTGGTTCGATTCACTGAAGTGGACATAGCAGGCGGTTTGGAAGTATTCCAATATTAATAATCTGTGCTTTTAAGAAAATCTTTGTTTACCGAAGAAACATAAATTTCAATCTTCGAAAGTTTGATTTTTTTTTAAATTAATTTCCCGCAGTTTCTCGATTAATATAATAAACTGTTTACTTATTGCTTCTGTTGCTATTTTACTAGAAACACTTATCAGAAAATTAGGCTATTTCGTTAAAAAGAAAACAGGATTAGAAATAT
>NW_013710459.1:0-427 GCF_000517525.1 Limulus polyphemus | reverse complement strand
CAGTATATTTCAGGTTTTTTAAATGTTTTTCAACCAATCTGGGAAAGTATCATTAAATATTTATATTATACTACAAGTGAACCTAAATGCAATAAATTTTACCCAAAACATACCTATTAGTATTTTTATGCCATCATACTTAAATAAATTTTCTTTTATATTTTTCGAAGACGTAAAATTGTGAAAAACCTCAGACCAAACGAAGGTGAAAGAAGCGATAAACTACCTGCACTAGGAACACATTCGTTTAGTGAGGCTTTGAAGTTGTTGATGTAGAGGGAGCCCCGGTTTTTTTATATTTTTTTTTATATTCTATCTCGGTCGATGACTATGAATCTGCAGTTGTTGCACTATATTAGTCTTGTTTTGTAAGATTTCCAGCGGGCGTTGACGACTAACTTTTTGGCAGCTCGTTTGACTTTTTTTG
>NW_013710458.1:0-427 GCF_000517525.1 Limulus polyphemus | reverse complement strand
CTATTATCAACTATATAAGTACCAGAACAATCTAACATTTATTGTGAATGAATCACCGTCTATTATCAACTATATAAGTACCAGAACAATCAACATTTCTTGTGTGAATCACTGTCTATTATCAACTATATAAGTACCGGAACAATCAACATTTCTTGTGCATGAATCACTGTCTATTATCAACTATATAGTACCAGAACAATCAACATTTATTGTGAATGAATCACTGTCTATTATCAACTATATAGTACCAGAACAATCAACATTTCTTGTGAATGAATCACTGTCTATTATCAACTATATAGTACCAGAACAATCAACATTTATTGTGTATGAATCACTGTCTATTATCAACTATATAAGTACCAGAACAATCACCATTTATTGTATGAATCACTGTTCATTATCAACTATATAGTACCAGAAC
>NW_013710457.1:0-427 GCF_000517525.1 Limulus polyphemus | reverse complement strand
ACAGAAACAAAGATATAGCGATTAGAATAAAACACAGAAACAAAGATATAGCGATTCGAATAAAACACAGAAATAAAGATATAGCGATTAGAATAAAACACAGAAACAAAGATATAGCGAATAGAATAAAACACAGAAACAAAGATATAGCGATTCGAATAAAACACAGAAACAAAGATATAGCGATTCGAATAAAACACAGAAATAAAGATATAGCGATTAGAATAAAACACAGAAACAAAGATATAGCGATTAGAATAAAACACAGAAACAAAGATATAAACGACGTTGAGTTAACGGCTAGAATAAAACACAGAAATAAAGATATAGCGATTAGAATAAAACACAGAAACAAAGATATAGCGATTAGAATAAAACACAGAAACAAAGATATAGCGATAGAATAAAACACAGAAACAAAGATATA
>NW_013710456.1:0-427 GCF_000517525.1 Limulus polyphemus | reverse complement strand
GTTTGGCGAAAGGAAATCCTACGTTACAGCAACGAGAAACTTTGTTTCCATGGTAATTTATTTTATTAATAATATTTAGTAATTTTGATTCAGTATCACCATTTATTAATTTTAATTTAGTTACCTAAAACACTATCCACACCACCAAATATTAAGAAATAAAACCAAAAAAAAAAAAATAGTTACGTTAAGTGTAAGGGTAGTCAGAACCCCATCGCGAAGTGTTTACATGAGTAAATGCATGTGCTGACATCTAGTAACGATAAAGTGAACAAATGATACAACAACATAGAGATAGCTATTAAAGTTCAATTCATTACATGCATCTTTCATAAGCTTTCATTCCTTATCATCCTGTGGCAGTTTGGTGTGGCAGTTTTAGTGCCCTGTGTCAGTTTGGTGTGGCAGTTTTAGTGCCCTGTGTCAG
>NW_013710455.1:0-427 GCF_000517525.1 Limulus polyphemus | reverse complement strand
ACAGTCTGTTATTTGTTATATTACTAGGGGGGCCCGCAGTAAGAGGGGGCACGTTGATGCATTGCACCGACGTTAAAAACGCTTCTGGTCCAGTGCTGTTCTTGTGGCCACTTCTTACATCGTCCATTGTGTTCGGTCTGATGACCATGATTACAGCCATTATCCAATACTGTAATTTTCATCGTAACAGGCTTCTCCGAAGGATTGAGACGTCATCTATACAACACACATTTTAACTAGTTTTTCACAGATATTCCAGTGAACGTGAACGTTAGTCAACGACACCATATTTACCGAGACACAAAGATCCATTTGGAGCTACATTAGGGAACGTAACAACTATGTCGTAAAATGAGTTTACTATGATTCTAGTTTCTCATGAAAAGTGCCGTTGATTTTAATATGTAGCTGAAAGAGTGTGACCCGT
>NW_013710454.1:0-427 GCF_000517525.1 Limulus polyphemus | reverse complement strand
AAAGTATTGGACTGTTGAAAGTGTTGATCTATTGAAATAGGTCAACATCATATATTTTCTTTCTTGAGAGTGTTGGAATATCGAAGTAGGTCTTCACCATGTTATTGTTTTTGAAAGTGTTGGTCTGTTGAAGTAGGCCTATAACATGTACTTTGTTTTTGAAAGTGTTGATCTATTGAAATAGGTCAACATCATACATTTTTTTTGTTAAAAGTGTTGGTCTGTTGAAGTAGGCCTATAAAATGTACTTTGTTTTTTGAAAGTGTTGATCTATTGAAATAGGTCAACATCATACATTTTTTTGTTAAAAGAGTTGGAAAATCGAAGAAGGTCTACACCATGTAATTTGTTTTTTGAAAGTATTGAACTAACGAAGTATGTCAACACCACGTACTTTGTTTTTTGAAAATGTTGAACCTTCGAAATA
>NW_013710453.1:0-427 GCF_000517525.1 Limulus polyphemus | reverse complement strand
AATCTTTATTAGTTTCTACACTATTAGTAAGATTTTTAGATTGTAATCTTAATTAGTTTCAACAGTATTAGTAAGGTTTTTAGATTGTAATCTTTATTAGTTTCAACACTATTAGTAGGATTTTTAGACTGTAATCTTTATTAGTTTCAACACTATTAGTAAGATTTTTAGATTGTAATCTTTATTAGTTTCAACACTATTAGTAAGATTTTTAGATTGTAATCTTTATTAGTTTCAACACTATTAGTAGGATTTTTATATTGTAATCTTTATTAGTTTCTACACTATTAGTAAGATTTTTAGATTGTAATCTTTATTAGTTTCAACACTATTGGTAGTATTTTTAGATTGTAATCTTTATTAGTTTCAACACTATTAGTAAGATTTTTAGATTGTAATCTTTATTAGTTTCAACACTATTAGTAGG
>NW_013710452.1:0-427 GCF_000517525.1 Limulus polyphemus | reverse complement strand
GTACCGGTAGTCATCGGGTTAATAGCCTTTATAAGGTGTAATTAAATTGATTTCAAAACTTCTTTTCTTGGAGTGGCGCGCCCTATTGTGTCTTTTAAAATAAAGTGTTGTTAGTCCGCAAGGCAGATTTACAATGAAACAATAATTATAATAATGTTGGAACACTTTCTATAGCGCCCTCTACCTAATATAATAAAAAAACAGTTTTTTTATTCGTAATTCCACGCAAAAAATAACACATTTTAGTGAAACGCTACCAACATTATGCAGTGTGTGCTACAAAGGTCAAAAGGTATGCATATAACCTTCAGAGGTCATACTACTAACAATACACATAACGTTCTACAGATATGTTAAACTTTCATTTTTATAGGAGACATTTTCCTCTGGTTCTCCTATTTTGCGGGTTATTACTTCAAGTAAGAGT
>NW_013710451.1:0-427 GCF_000517525.1 Limulus polyphemus | reverse complement strand
AGTTCACGTTATACTGTCGACCCTTTAAACACAGTTTTATCCAAGTTAGAGCCGCCTACTGGTCTAGAAGCTAGTCCACATTATACTATCGACCCTTTAAATACAGTTTTATCCATGTTAGAGCAGTCTGCTGGTTTAGTCTGTTTGTCTAATGACTCTCTAAGTTAGGCAAACAACAAGATGGTTTCTTTGACGACTAGCATGACCCATGTGAAAATATTAAGCAGTGTGGTCCACCTCAAAGTGACAAAGATAACACAATATATATATATGTATATCATATGATAACACAATGTATAGATACATGTCCATTATATAAGAACACTATATATATATATACATTATATGGTAACACTATATATATATATATACATTATATGATAACACTATATATATATATATATAGTAATTAATGCAGTGTATTGAC
>NW_013710450.1:0-427 GCF_000517525.1 Limulus polyphemus | reverse complement strand
CTGTCGCTAATTTTGAACTGACCACAAAAGGTAACTCAACTAGCTTCCAACACCTACCACAAATATGACTACTGTCGCTAATTTTGAACTGACCACAAAATGTAACTCAACTAGCTTCCAACACCTACCACAAATATGACTACTGTCGCTAATTTTGAACTGACCACAAAAGGTAACTCAACTAGCTTCCAACACCTACCACAAATATTATTCTCCCCCCCCCCCGCTTCTGTGCACCATAATTTGAAGAACACTGTACTGATTCATTAATGGTGCCATCAATTAGCAGCTATGACAAATCGCCCAGCTCCCCTATTCTTTGTCTCCATTACCATATTTTTTACCAAGATGAAATTGTGTACACTACAATATGAAAACAAAACTTTACAAATATATATATACATATATGAACTGTGCCTTAAATTCC
>NW_013710449.1:0-427 GCF_000517525.1 Limulus polyphemus | reverse complement strand
TTTGCTAAAGTTATTTTAATCAAAGCAAAACCGGGTACATTGCTCCTGCTTTTTGCATAGCACGATATTACAAGTTTACAAAACAAAATTCCATACAGTTTGATGTCCTGATTTCAGCTGTGTGGTCAAGTGTCGTTTGCAGTGTATTCTGACTTTATTAGCGTTCTTCTTAATAAAGATTTTTTTTTTATGTTGTAACACAACGTAAGTGCAAATTTTCCGATACCAAACGTTTTTGTAAAGTCATTCAATGGGTGATTCTTGCGAGTACACGCAAGCAAATCAAAATATATGACTGAAGCAAGCCAATTTAGTTAAGGGGAGCTAGAGATTAGGCATGTATGTGTAGAAGAGAAAAGGAGGAAAATAGCACAAATGAAGGCTCCACGGATTTTTTAAATCATTTTAACACATAATTGATCCTGGA
>NW_013710448.1:0-427 GCF_000517525.1 Limulus polyphemus | reverse complement strand
CGTTTACATGACTAGAATGTTTATACACATGACGATTTTACCGGGTTTTCGTCTATTGACTAGAACGTTTATACACATGAAGATCTTACCGGGTTTTCGTCTACTTGAGTAGAATGTTTATACACATGAAGATCTTATCGGGTTTTCGTCTACTTGACTAGAATGTCTATACACATGAAGATTTTACCGGTTTTCGTTTACATGACTAGAATGTTTATACACATGACGATTTTACCGGGTTTTCGTCTATTGACTAGAACGGTTATACACATGAAGATCTTACCGGGTTTTCGTCTAATTGACTAGAATGTTTATACACATGAAGATTTTAGCGGTTTTCGTCTACATGACTAGAATGTTTATACACATGAAGATCTTATCGGGTTTTCGTCTACTTGACTAGAACGTTTTTACACATGAAGATTTT
>NW_013710447.1:0-427 GCF_000517525.1 Limulus polyphemus | reverse complement strand
GAAGACCACAAACAATCAGTTACTTTCTGATTTAGTAGGATATTATACCTTTACTTCCTGTGGTCATTATTACAGTCTGTTGCATCTGTTGTCCATATTTCAGTCTTGTTCCTTTGTTGTTCGTGTTTTAGTCTGCTACCTATGTTGTCCATATTTCAGTCTTGTTCCGTTGTTGTTCGTGTTTTAGTCTGCTACCTGTGTTGTACATATTTCAATCTTGTTCCTTTGTTGTTCGTGTTTTAGTCTGCTACCTGTGTTGTCCATATTTCAATCTTGTTCCTTTGTTGTTCGTGTTTTAGTCTGCTACCTGTGTTGTCCATATTTCAATCTTGTTCTTTTGTTGTTCGTGTTTTAGTCTGCTACCTATGTTGTCTATAGTTCAGTCTTGTTCCTTTGTTCGTGTTTTAGTCTGCTACCTGTGTTGTCC
>NW_013710446.1:0-427 GCF_000517525.1 Limulus polyphemus | reverse complement strand
TTATTTGGTGTTTTATTTATTTTACTTATTTGATTCTTCATTATAGTTTCTTATGTTTAGGTTTTTGGTCAATATACACCACTTATACACTTTTAAAATGTATTTTGTGTCGTTTTTCAATCGAACTTATGATTTAGTATTTATATTCATTGTTTAGTGTTATAATGTTGGCTTATGATTTAGTGCTTATATTCATTCAATGTTGGCTTAAGATTTAGTACTTATATTCATTGTTTGGTGTTATAATGTTGGTTTATGATTTAGTATTTATAGTCATTGTTTAGTGCTATAATCTTGGCTTATGATTTAGTACTTATATATTCATTGTTTAGTGTTATAAACTTGGCTTTTGACTTAGTACTTATATTTATTGTTTAGTGTTATAATGTTGGTTTATGATTTGGTATTTATATTAATTGTTTAGTGC
>NW_013710445.1:0-427 GCF_000517525.1 Limulus polyphemus | reverse complement strand
GGAATTTTCATTCTGTTAATTATATTTCTGAATCTTTATTTAAACTAATTTTATTTAACTTCTTCCCACCAGTGGATTTCTCGTCAAAAACGTAAAGATAGGTAGCTATTAATACAAGTTGGCTGCCAAACGTGTAAACATACGTACAGATAGACAGTCGGACACAGATAAATTTGCAGCGTTTATTCAACAAAAGATATTTTTTGCACTTGTTTTCATTGAGTGGTAAGTTATTGTAATTATAAACAACTGAACCCAAAGAAAAACATTTACAAACCCGGACAATGAATCGATCTTAAATTTGGGTCACTATCATTGTGTCAGTAGCATAAAGAAAAAAAAAAGTATACCTTGCTATACTGTCAGGGTTAACACCCTTTCGTAATCTAGAGAATGCCAGATTTTGCTATGCATTAATTAACAAATG
>NW_013710444.1:0-427 GCF_000517525.1 Limulus polyphemus | reverse complement strand
CTGATAGCGTGTGTGTATACGTAAAACACCTGTATCTTGATAGCATGTGGATATGTAAAACACCTGTATTCTGATAGCGTGTGTGTATACGTAAAACACCTGTATCCTGATAGCTTGTGTATATGTAAAACACCTGTATCCTGATAGCTTGTGTATATGTAAAACACCTGTATCCTGATAGCGTGTGTGTATATGTAAAACACCTGTATCCTGATAGCGTGTGTGTATATGTAAAACACCTGTATCCTGATAGCGTGTGTGTATATGTAAAACACCTGTATCCTGATAGCGTGTGTGTGTATATGTAAAATACCTGTATCCTGATAGCTTGTGTATATGTAAAACACCTGTATCCTGATAGCTTGTGTATATGTAAAACACCTGTATCCTGTTAGCTTGTGTATATGTAAAACACCTGTATCCTGTT
>NW_013710443.1:0-427 GCF_000517525.1 Limulus polyphemus | reverse complement strand
TTTTCGCTAACTCTCTCTTTCTACCTATCTGCCTCGGCAGTTTTAATATTTATCTTAGCATCATTCCTTCTGTTTATTTGTCAGAGTGAGAAGTAGAGAGCACATCATTTTCCAAGCATACCTTTGCGCATTGAATGACGAAACATTGTTACGTTTTTAAGTTAGTTTCAACAGTTTGTTGTTTATTGTTAATGTAGGGTCTACTCTGTGTGAAAATAGGGTTTATTCTGTGTGAAAATAGGGTTTACTATGTGTGAAAATATGGTGTACTCTGTGTTAAAATAGGGTCTACTCTGTGTGAAAATATGGTGTACTCTGTGTGAAAATAGGGTTTACTCTGTGTGAAAATAGGGTCTACTCTGTGTGAAAATAGGGTCTACTATGTGTGAAAATAGGGTCTACTCCGTGTGAAAATAGGGCGTACTCT
>NW_013710442.1:0-427 GCF_000517525.1 Limulus polyphemus | reverse complement strand
ATTACTAATTTAGTATGATGACATCGATTTAGGATATCATTAAAACAAACTAAATCGATGTCATCATACTGAAGTAGTAATGATATCATTAAAACAAACTAAATCGATGTCATCATACTGAAGTAGTAACGATATCATTAAAACAAAGTTACTACTTCAGTATGATGACATCGAGTTAGTTTGTTATAATGATATCGTTACTACTTTAGCATGATGACATCGAGTTAGTTTGTTATAATGATATCGTTACTACTTTAGCATGATGACATCGAGTTAGTTTGATTTCATCAAACTGAAGTAGTAACGATATCATTATAACGGTTTAGTTTGTTATAATGATATCGTTACTACTTCAGTTTGATGAAATCGGTTTAGTTTGTTATAATGATATCGTTACTACTTCAGTTTGATGAAATCGGTTTAGTTT
>NW_013710441.1:0-427 GCF_000517525.1 Limulus polyphemus | reverse complement strand
AGAAGATTAAACTGTTAGTAACCCTGGTGGTTATGTGGTATATATTATAGAAGGTTAAACTGCTGATAAGCCTGGTGGTTATGTGGTATATATTATAGAAGGTTAAACTGTTAGTAAATATGGTGGTTATGTGGTATAAATTATAGAAGGTTAAACTGTTTGTCATACTGGTGGTTATGTGGTATAGATTATAGAAGGTTAAACTGTTAGTAACATTGGTGCTTATGTGGCATAGATTATAGAAGGTTCAACTGTTTGTAATACTGGTGGTTATGTGGCATAGATTATAGAAGGTTCAACTGTTTGTAATACTGGTGGTTATGTGGTATAGATTATAGAAGGTTAAACTGTTAGTAACTATGGTGGTTATGTGGTATAGATTATAGAAGGTTAAACTGTTAGTAACTATGGTGGTTATGTGGTATAG
>NW_013710440.1:0-427 GCF_000517525.1 Limulus polyphemus | reverse complement strand
GTTACACTTTATTTGACAGATTTCGTAGTTATGTAGGTGTACGTAGCTAGTATATACACGTGGACTATTTTCCCCAGCGCATGTGCACAGGCATCGAAAGCCAAAAATGTCTTCATACGTGATTGATTTTGTATATACTATGTTAACGTTTGTGTAGATTTGTAGATTTTTTTAGATTTATCTACGTATATTTCTTTCTGGGGGTGGGATCTACTTACTCATTAAAATTGGGCAGTTTAATTAATACTTTTACCTCTCAAAAAATGTCTGACCAAATAAATTGCTCAGTCTGTGTAAAACACATAGAAAACCCCGGTGACGATTAGTATGGTTAAATGTTTGTTCGTTTTATTAGTGAATGTTTGTTTCTTATTTATTTACGATATTTGTTATATATATCCTAGAACTGTGAATAATCAAGTTACTA
>NW_013710439.1:0-427 GCF_000517525.1 Limulus polyphemus | reverse complement strand
CTAAGATGACTGTTTAGGGCCCATCATGGTCTAGAGAAACACTGGCTGCAATGACAAGGCCTACTTCCATCTACTCCAGGATGGCTGTTTAGGATCCACAATGGTCTAGAGAAACATTGGCTTCAATGACGAGGCCTACTTCCATGTGCTCCAGAATGGTTGTTTAGGATCCACAATGGTCTAGAGAAACACTGGCTTCAATGACAAGGCCTACCTTCATGTGCTCCAGGATGGTTGTTTAGGATCCACAATGGTCTAGAGAAACACTGGCTTCAATGACAAGGCCTACCTCCATGTGCTCCAGGATGGTTGTTTAGGATCCACAATGGTCTAGAGAAACATTGGCTTCAATGATAAGGCCTACTTCCATGTGCTCCAGGATGGCTGTTTAGGATCCGCAATGGTCTAGAGAAACATTGGCTTCAAT
>NW_013710438.1:0-427 GCF_000517525.1 Limulus polyphemus | reverse complement strand
ATAATACTTTAACCAACAATAAATAGTGCAGTCATGTGTTCCTATCATACCTTAACTAACAATAAATAGTGTAATAATGTGTTCCTATAATACCTTAATCAACAATAAATAGTGCAGTCATATGTTCCTATAATACCTTAACTAACAATAAATAGTGCAGCTATGTGTTCCTAAAATACCTTAACTAACAATAAATAGTGCAGTCATGTGTTCCTACAATACCTTAACCAACAATAAATAGTGTAATAATGTGTTCCTATACCTTAACTAACAATAAATAGTGCAGTCATGTGTTCCTAAAATACCTTAACTAACAATAAATAGTGCAGTTATGTGTTCCTAAAATACCTTAACTAACAATAAATAGTGCAGTCATGTGTTCCTATAATACCTTAACTAACAATAAATACTGCAGTCATATGTTCCT
>NW_013710437.1:0-427 GCF_000517525.1 Limulus polyphemus | reverse complement strand
AAAACCACATAGAAAAGAATGTGACCACCATAGATCCAAGAGCAAAGAATCTAGAAGCCTGAAAATGTATACCCATACTAAGTGGACCCTGAGGGTGTGCACCTAGTATGGGTATTACTTAATATACCCACGTGTGTGCGCGCATGCGCGTATGGTCATTTTTAATGAGGCAAGCTAGCGAAAAACCACATAGAAAAAAGTGGTTCTTCATATTACAAATAGAAAACACAGACAGACAGGCAAGCACGTGGGTTCGTGCAGGCATGTGCGTGTGAATCTTTATAATGAGGCAAGCTAGCGAAAAACCACTTAGAAAAGAAGTGGTTCCTTAAATGACAACTTCTAATATATAGAAAAGCCAGTGCATTTTGGCAACAATGCATTCCAACAATAGCTTTTATGTCATGCTCTGTCATGTTGGTTCTAC
>NW_013710436.1:0-427 GCF_000517525.1 Limulus polyphemus | reverse complement strand
ATTTCTAGCGTTGTAAGTCCGCAGACATACCGCTGTGCCACTGAGGGGCACGATTTTGTAATAGAAATGGTCCGAAATATTTTTTTACTTTTTCTAGTCTCCAGTTGTTCTTGTCCTTCTTGGCTTGGTGGGGGTAGGGCGTTGCTTTAAAAGTGTTAGCACTGCATTTTCTACAAGATATTGTCGAGGTTTAGTATTCATAAACTATAAAGAGTGAAATGTTTCTTACACAATATTATTATTTTACCAAAAAGAAACATCATCACGGTGTGTTTCGTTCCTGGGTTATGTAGCCATTTCTTTGTTTTTCCATTTTTTTTTCTAGATTCTTCTTGGGATCTGACTGTGTCTCGGAAATGTAACCCCATAGTTATCGCTTTTTTGTTAGTACAAAAGTGTGCTTTACTGTCTGCCATGTTTCTTGGCA
>NW_013710435.1:0-427 GCF_000517525.1 Limulus polyphemus | reverse complement strand
CTGTATCAACAGTGTACGAGCTTGTCCAGTTACAGTTGTAACTGTATTAACAGTGTATGAGCTTGTCCAGTTACAGTTGTGACTATATCAACAGTGTATGAGCTTGTCCAGTTACAGTTGTGACTATATCAACAGTGTACGAGCTTGTCCAGTTACAGTTGTAACTGTATCAACAGTGCACGAGTCCCAGGAAGAACCAAACCTTCATAAGTTGTACTAGAATATTTTGAAAACTTCAAAATGAGTTTTATCATTAAATTTCTGCATTCTTCTCATTTGTCGTCATATTTTATTCTCTCGATGTGTGGGCCAGTTAAACCAACTACAGAACAAAACCTTCTACATAGTTTGTCAGTGACAGGTGTGAGCCAATTAAACCAACAACAGAACGAAACCTTCTACATAGTTTGTTAGTGACAGGTGTGGG
>NW_013710434.1:0-427 GCF_000517525.1 Limulus polyphemus | reverse complement strand
TAGGTTATAACACTCGCCCCTATTCCAGGATTGTGAAATCCATTGAACAAAATAAGTACAGGTGTCCTCAAGTTTCATGAACAATGTAGAACAATCTATTATTTGCCATTTGTCATCATACCTAAAACAACAATCGCAAATAAGCATAGGGATAAGTTTTACCTTACTGTTCCTTTTAATGACAAGAGTATATAATTATTGTATTAGAATCTACAACAAGATACACTTCCATAGAACATTCATTACCTAACACTTGTAAAGATAAATACCCAACTATTAGTTGTTCTTACAAGACGACCATTAGCAGTAACATATTTAATTATAATAAAGTGTTAGATAACATAACCAGTGAAAAGTTACTGTTACGACAGCGGAAGTCACGTGACGCTGGTAACACTAATGAGTATCTAGAAATATCGAGGAACCT
>NW_013710433.1:0-427 GCF_000517525.1 Limulus polyphemus | reverse complement strand
GTGGCGTCACACTAGTCATGTGACCTCGCTGACGCAACAGACTATTAGATAATGGTTGTCTCGAAACTTTGAAAAATACATATTTATCTTTTTCAACCCTAAACTAAAAGGGTTGAATTTTGGTTAAAAAGGCTATATCTCTGTGCGGATACTGTGACAGTAACAAATCTTTGGTTAATACGTCTATACCTTTCTACAATTGAATAAGTTACTATGACAATCGCAAGACAGGTTATTACGTATATACTGTTGCGTCAGCAGAAATCACGTGACTAGTATCACGCCACGTCCTTCTCGAACATTCACGTCCCTTTCTTAAATCTCGGGATCCTTCTAGATATAGATAGTATTGTATCTATAAGACGGTCACAAAGTGACGGCAACAATATATGTATTGAGTAATTGAACTGCGGACAGAGAGAATATT
>NW_013710432.1:0-427 GCF_000517525.1 Limulus polyphemus | reverse complement strand
GTTAAGAACAAGTGTTAGTGTCACATCAGTATAGGAAGGGTTAAGAACAAGTGTTTGTGTCACATCACTGTAGGAAGGGTGAAGAACAAGTGTTAGTGTCACATCACTGTAGGAAGGGTTAAGAACAATTGTTAGTGTCACATCAGTGTAGGAATGGTTAAGAACAAGTGTTAGTGTCACATCATTGTAGGAAGGGTGAAGAACAAGTGTTAGTGTCACATCACTGTAGGAATGGTGAAGAACAAGTGTTAGTGTCACATCAGTATAGGAAGGGTTAAGAACAAGTGTTAGTGTCACATCATTGTAGGAATGGTGAAGAACAAGTGTTAGTGTCACATCAGTATAGGAAGGGTGAAGAACAAGTGTTAGTGTCACATCAGTATAGGAAGGGTGAAGAACAAGTGTTAGTGTCACATCAGTGTAGGAA
>NW_013710431.1:0-428 GCF_000517525.1 Limulus polyphemus | reverse complement strand
GGTTACCACAGTTGTATCCAGAGCTTTAAATAATTTGTCTCATTTTCGTCAAAGTCCACACATACTGGTTCAATTTCTTTAAAACACAATTGACAAGACGACTTATTCTTCTCTACTTCGTTATTACAATACAGTCTCTGATAATTTCACTATACACGTTATCGCTAAACTCACGATCACGCAGTCTAGAACTGGAAGTCAATAATTTTTCGACGCGTATTCATACACCGACAGAATTCTACAACGTTCCAAGCAATACTAGGTATTCTGATGCAATAATACTTAATTAGACCAATGAGAAACTCAGAGTGTTCTAGCAACATGATGCAAAAATCTCACTATTGTAAACAATCGCTAATTCATAACAACTGATGGCCAGGTGGTTAGGGCACTCGACTCGCAATCTCCGGGTTCGAATCCCCGTTACA
>NW_013710430.1:0-428 GCF_000517525.1 Limulus polyphemus | reverse complement strand
GATCACAAGCTGACACTGGAGGTGACTATTCTTAAAGGATTATTATGAGAAATACACAGTTACAGCTGGTCACAATCTGACACTGGAGGTGACTATTTTTAAAGGGGTATTATGAGAATACACAGTCACAGCTGATCGCAAGCTGACACTGAAGGTGACTATTTTTAAAGGGGTATTATGAGAATACACAGTTAGAACTGATCACAAGCTGACACTGGAGGTGACTATTTTTAAAGGATTATTATGAGAATACACAGTTACAACTGATCACAAGCTGACACTGGAGGTGACTATTCTTAAAGGGGTATTATGAGAAATACACAGTCACAGCTGATCACAAGCTGACACTGGAGGTGACTATTTTTAAAGGATTATTATGAGAGATACACAGTTACAGCTGGTCACAAGCTGACATTGGAGGTGAATAT
>NW_013710429.1:0-428 GCF_000517525.1 Limulus polyphemus | reverse complement strand
CAGTTACTAGTGTTTCACTTAACATTACATGAACACAACACCAACAGGTCTAGTGTATGGCTTCAGTTACTGGTGTTTAACATATTATTACATGAACACTTAAAACCAACAGGTCTACGTATGGCTTCAGTTACTAGTGTTTCACTTAACATTACATGAACACCAACAGGTCTACCGTATGGCTTCAGTTACTAGTGTTTAAATTAACATTACATGAACACAACACCAACAGGTCTACCATATGGCTTTATTTACTAGTGTTTCACATAACATTACATTAACACAACACCAACAGGTCTACCATATAGCTTCAGTTACTAGTGTTTAACATATTATTACATGAACACTTAAAACCAACAGGTCTACCATATGGCTTCAGTTACTAGTGTTTAACTTAACATTACATGAACACTTAAAACCAACAGGTC
>NW_013710428.1:0-428 GCF_000517525.1 Limulus polyphemus | reverse complement strand
AAAGTACAGTGTGTGTCACACTGACCACAATAAAAGACAGTAAAGTACAGCTTGTGTCACACCGACACCAATAAAAGACAGTAAAGTACAGCTTGTGTCACACCAACACCATTAAAAGACAGTAAAGTACAGCTTGTGTCACACTGACACCAATAAAAGACAGTAAAGTACAGCTTGTGTCACACTGACCACAATAAAAGACAGTAAAGTTCAGCTTGTGTCATATTGACCACAATAAAAGACAGTAAAGTACAGCTTGTGTTACACCGACCACAATAAAAGACAGTAAAGTACAGCTTGTGTCACACCGACACCAATAAAAGACAGTAAAGTACAGCTTGTGTCACACTGACACCGATAAAAGACAGTAAAGTTCAGCTTGTGTCACACTGACACCAATAAAAGACAGTAAAGTTCAGCTTGTGTCA
>NW_013710427.1:0-428 GCF_000517525.1 Limulus polyphemus | reverse complement strand
GTTTGTTAGCATGTGAGATTGTCCAAGAATAATCAAGCTAAGGAAGTTTGTTAGCATGTGAGATTGTCCAAGAATAATCAAGCTTAGGAAGTTTGTTAGCATGTGAGACTGTCCAAGAATAATCAAGCTTAGGAAGTTTGTTAGCATGTGAGATTGTCCAGGACTAATCAAACTTAGGAAGTTTGTTAGCATGTGAGATTGTCCAAGAATAATCAAGCTTAGGAAGTTTGTTAGCATGTGAGATTGTCCAAGAATAATCAACTTAGGAAGTTTGTTAGTCATGTGAGATTGTCCAAGAATAATCAAGCTTAGGAAGTTTGTTAGCATGTGAGATTGTCCAAGAATAATCAAGCTTAGGAAGTTTGTTAGCATATGAGATTGTCCAAGAATAATCAAGCTTAGGAAGTTTGTTAGCATGTGAGATTGTC
>NW_013710426.1:0-428 GCF_000517525.1 Limulus polyphemus | reverse complement strand
TATATATAATAATCTCTCCGCTCCAAGCTTTCCCCTGACTGACGTACGAAATTGAAAAGTTTAATTATTTCTTTTTACTTAAATGATGATCAGAAGTGTTCAGTAAACATGTTTACTGGTTGAAACTTACTAACTAATATATCTTTTAAATCAAATTAATTGATAAACTTCGCGTATCACTTACAAGAGAAAAGTTTAAGTTTCTGTTTAACTGACTAACTAACTACTGGTTCTTGAACCAGAAATAAACTGACAGTTTTTGTCTATTGGCTTGTGAACAAATACTAATTGTATTTTTGCCAAATATACTAATTATTACTAACACGAGGAAAACCAGCCATTCAGAAGCACCATCCATGCTACAAGGTTGTCTATCGCGGTTATAACACATTCTTAGTTTAAAGTGGAGAAAATACTTTGTGGTACAG
>NW_013710425.1:0-428 GCF_000517525.1 Limulus polyphemus | reverse complement strand
CCAAGTACAAAGTTTCTAACTAGAAGAGAACAGTTTGCTATACTTCTTTATTTACTGTTCTATGTTTTAAAAATAACTTTAAGAACTTATTTCAAAATAGCAATAATCTATTTAAATATATAATAATTGAAATGGGACTATGTTAGAAAATACTAGTCTACTAAAACACAGACCAAAGGTCAGTTTTACATTTGATATGGTAACATGAGTGCATGTGAGCTACTTCATTGTAACTTTGTATTGTTAGCCAGGCACTGCTCAAAGGTCAACATAATAAATATGTATAATGTTAAGAGATTTAAGCTATTTAGGCCAAACATTTGTTTTTGTGTTATAATTTGTTCATTCTGGAATGAAGTAGGCATAATTTATATTTATCTTCCTAATTTGTTATGGTGGTTGGGAGATTGGTCAGATATTAATTACTG
>NW_013710424.1:0-428 GCF_000517525.1 Limulus polyphemus | reverse complement strand
ACTTCTAGGTTATCTCTATTCAGGATTTCTAAGTTATCTCTATTTATGACTTCTAGGTTATCTCTATTTAGGACTTCTAGGTTATCTCTATTAAGGACTTCTAGGTTATCTCTATTTAGGACTTCTAGGTTATCTCTATTTAGGACTTCTGGGTTATCTCTATTTAGGACTTCTAGGTTATCTCTATTTAGGACTTCTGGGTTATCTCTATTTAGGACTTCTAGGTTATCTCTATTTAGGACTTCTGGGTTATCTCTATTCAGGACTTCTGAGTTATCTTTATTTAGGACTTCTGGGTTATCTCTATTTAGGACTTCTACATTATCTCTATTTAGGACTTCTGGGTTAGCTCTATTTAGGACTTCTACATTATCTCTATTTAGGACTTCTAGGTTATCTCTATTTAGGACTTCTAGGTTATCTCTATT
>NW_013710423.1:0-428 GCF_000517525.1 Limulus polyphemus | reverse complement strand
ATAATTATTATTTTATATTTTGTGATTTTGAGAAATTGAAATGAATTGGTAACTGTTTTTTTTTTTAAACACAAAGCTACACAATGGGCTATCTTTGTTGTGCCCACTAGGGGTATCGAAATCCGGTTTTAGCGTTATAAGCTTTGAGACTTACCACTAAACCACTGGGAGGGGGGCAATTAGTGACTGAAAAGCTAATATAAAACGACTAATCAGCTTGTGCTTTTACAAGAGCAGTAATATTTTTTGAAACACAGGGTTTACTGTATCAGTTCGTGTGTTATGCTGTACTTGTACCCAGAAAACTATAGTAAGTATTGGGATTTTAAATTAGAATTACGGTTGATGGTGCGAAATGTGGAACTCCAACTGATGTCTTAAATTCAAAATAAGTTTGAGTATATCGGGACTTTTAGTTTGAGGTTATT
>NW_013710422.1:0-428 GCF_000517525.1 Limulus polyphemus | reverse complement strand
TATGCTTCCCCTTATTTCCCTCCTTGTTTGTGTGTTAACTGGCAATATCCAGTTTCAGTCATTTCTTTATGCATTCATTGAATTAAAATGTTGAATAAATTTTATTTATTTTTATTCATAACTCTCTTTAGGAAAGAAAGATATAATAATGTATATATACATAAAATGAATAATTAATATATATACATAAAATGAATAATGTATATATACATAAAATGAATAATTAATATATATACATAAAATGAATAATGTATATATACATAAAATGAATAATGTATATATATACATAAAATGAATAATGTATATATAAATAAAATGAATAAGGTATATATATACATAAAATGAATAATGTATATATAAATAAAATGAATAAGGTATATATATATACATAAAATGAATAATTTATACATACATAAAATGAATAATGT
>NW_013710421.1:0-428 GCF_000517525.1 Limulus polyphemus | reverse complement strand
CTAATATAGCTTATACTAGGGATCATTGCTACTTCCCTAGTATAAGCTATATAAGAATTAGATCATTGCTACTTATAATTCTAATAAATCTTATACTAGGAAAGTAGCAATGATGCAATTCTAATATAGCTTATACTAGGAAAGTAGCAATGATCTAATTCTAATATAGCTTATACTAGGGAAGTAACAATGATGTAATTCTAATATAGCTTATACTAGGAAAGTAGCAATGATCTAATTCTAATATAGCTTATACTAGGGAAGTAGCAATGATCTAATTCTAATATAGCTTATACTAGGAAAGTAGCAATGATATAATTCTAATATAGCTTACACTAGGGAAGTAGCAATGATCTAATTCTAATAAAGCTTATACTGGGAAGTAGCAATGATCTAATTCTTATATAGCTTATACTAGGGAAGTAGCG
>NW_013710420.1:0-428 GCF_000517525.1 Limulus polyphemus | reverse complement strand
GGTCGCACACGTGATCTTAAGACTAGTTCGTTCTTTAAAGCGTTTCGCAATAAAATATGATTTTCTCAGTAATATTATTGATCTTTAAACCTCTGGTAATCAAATATGAGAATTTCCAAAATCACTTTATTCGCTTCTTGTTTCTTATATAAGAGTAGATTTTTATTTAAAATTACCACCGCCCCTTTTTTTGTCTAACCAGTGGTGGAATTTTTAATAACTGGTGTTTTTTCATATACCGATAAAACAGATTTTTTTTTCAACTGGATATCTGTGTGTGTGTGTGGTTTTTTTTTTGTTTCGAATATTTTAAGAAGGTTTTGTTTCTGTAGTCTATCAAATCCACGTGACAGTTAACTGATAATGGGGAGGAGGAGGGAGGGCATTATATAATCATTATAAAATGACTAGTTGGTTGAAGAGGCTAC
>NW_013710419.1:0-428 GCF_000517525.1 Limulus polyphemus | reverse complement strand
GTTCACTTAATGTACAACTGTTCCTACTTCAATGTGTTATCACAACAACCAACATCTTATATTTAGTTCACATAATGTACAACCGTTCCTACTTCAGAGTGTTATCATAACAACCAACATCTTATATTTAGTTCATCAATGTAAGATGTTGGTTGTTGTGACAACACATTGAAGTGGGAACGGTTGTACATTAAGATGTTGGTTGTTGTGACAACACATTCAAGTAGGAACGGTTGTACATTAAGTGAAGTCAATGTAAGATGTTGGTTGTTGTGACAACACATTGAAGTGGGAACGGTTGTACATTAAGTGAAGCTTGTATTTAGTTCACTTAATGTACAACCGTTCCTACTTGAATGTGTTGTCACAACAACCAACATCTTATAGTTAGTTCACTTAATGTACAACCGTTCCTACTTGAATGTGTT
>NW_013710418.1:0-428 GCF_000517525.1 Limulus polyphemus | reverse complement strand
AGAGTTACGCTTAATGTCTGAACAGCCAAACTTAAGCTACAGAACTGTTTTACACAAACACACTGAACAATATGTCCAAAGTCAGCAACCTTTCGAGAAATAACGAGCGTTACGCTTAGTGTCTGAACAGTCAAACGTAAGCTACAGAACTGTTTTACACAAACACACTGAACAATATGTCCAAAGTCAGCAACCTTGCGAGAAACAACGAGCGTTACGCTTAATGTCTGAGCAGTCAAACGTAAGCTACAGAACTGTTTTACACAAACACACTGAACAATATGTCCAAAGTCAGCAACCTTGCGAGAAACAACGAGCGTTACGCTTAGTGTCTGAGCAGTCAATCATAAGCTACAGAACTGTTTTACACAAACACACTGAACAATATGTCCAAAGTCAGCAACCTTGCGAGAAACAACGAGCGTTAC
>NW_013710417.1:0-428 GCF_000517525.1 Limulus polyphemus | reverse complement strand
GCATAGTTGCTAGTAGGTCTTTCATTATATATGGATAGTGGCTGGTTAGGTCCTTTATTAATATGGATAGTAATTTGGTAGGTGTTTTATTATAGATGGATAGTGGCTAATAGGTCTTTTACTATAGATAGAGAATGGCTGGTAGGTCTTTTATTACAGATGGATTGTGGATGGTAGGTCTATTATTACAGATGGATTGTGGCTGGAATGTTTTCATTATATATGGATAGTGGCTGATAGGTCTTTTATTATAGATGGATTGTGACTGGTAGGTATTTAATGATAGATGGATATTTACTGGTAGGTCATTTATTACAGATGGATAGTGGCTGATAGGTCTTTTATTATAGATAGATAGTGACTGGTAGGTCTTTAACGATAGATGGATAGTGACTGGCAGGTCTTTCATTATATATCGATAGTGGCTG
>NW_013710416.1:0-428 GCF_000517525.1 Limulus polyphemus | reverse complement strand
TATAGTTTATATATATTTCAAAGGTAGGGATACAGTAAACTATATATAGTTTATATATATTTCAAAGGGAGGGATACAGTAAACTATACATAGTTTATATATATTTCAAAGGTAGGGATACAGTAAACTATATATAGTTTATATATATTTCAAAGGTAGGGATACAGTAAACTATATATAGTTTATATATTTCCGTTTGAACTGATTTAATCTCCTTTGCATTCTTACCAATAATATTCCTTTTATTAGAACAAAAGCTACTTATAGTTAAGCATAATTAAAATCTAGAATAAAAAAATATTGTATGGAACTAGAATACCACAAACATTTAACGGAACTTTATTAGTAGTGATCGAAAGAAAGATATTGTATTTGGTGTTGAGTCTATTAACATATTAGTACTTGCAAGTGAGATATACCATGATCTA
>NW_013710415.1:0-428 GCF_000517525.1 Limulus polyphemus | reverse complement strand
GGGACTATCAATCCTTCAAAGTTTATGTTGTCTTATTTTGGCGTGGAACTATCAATCTTTTAAAGTTTATGTTGTCTTATTTTGGCGTGGGACTATCAATCTTTTTAAAGTTTATGTTGTCTTATTTTGGAGTGGGACTATCAATCTTTTAAAGTTTATGTTGTCTTATTTTGGCGTGGAACTACCAATGTTTTAAAGTTTATGTTGTCTTATTTTGGCGTGGGACTATCAATCTATTAAAGTTTATGCTGTCTTATTTTGGAGTGGGACTATCAATCTTTTAAAGTTTATGTTGTCTTATTTTGGAGTGGGACTATCAATCTATTAAAGTTTTGTCTTATTTTGGCGTGGGACTATCAATCTTTTAAAGTTGTCGTCTTATTTTGGCGTAGGACTATCAATCTTTTAAAATTTATGTTGTCTTATTT
>NW_013710414.1:0-428 GCF_000517525.1 Limulus polyphemus | reverse complement strand
CAAAACTTGTTTATGTCTGAGGTTTAGAAATGTGATTGATAAGTAGCTCAGCTTTGTTGTTAACATCAATTTTTGATACTCATCGTCTTGCCGGTTTAAATGTACTTTCGTTTACATTAAATATTTAAAATAGTATTTAATATATAAGGCGACACGTGTGAGTTGCTTAACATTTACGTTTCAAATAAATTACTTTAGAATTACATTTACTTTTGGATTGTTAAGAAAAAAAAATATGTACGTAAATACTATTCATCGTTTCGTAAGCTGCTATCTATTAATTTGTCTGTCGCAGTTTCTGGTTTAAAATAAAATAATTATATTCGCTCTTTAAGCCTACAGCTACATAACAATGCGAATTATTTCTGAAATAAATAATACCAGAGTTTGCTGTCAAAAAACATCTAATGTGTTGAATGGCTGACTAC
>NW_013710413.1:0-428 GCF_000517525.1 Limulus polyphemus | reverse complement strand
TCAGGGAAGAAACTTGTGTGGATACAGATAGATAAAGATATATATAAAGCAGGCCAAAACCAACGTAACCCTTCCGTGCTCAGTACTACAGCTCTTCGACTTGTTATACAAGTACATTGGGAACTGGCTAAAAACTAGGTCAAAAGAAATAAAACCCTACTCAGAATATTTTTCTTCTTTTTTCATAAACATTTATCGAGTAGGCCTATTACTTATAAACTTCAAGTCATCATTACCCAACACAAGATTTAATATATCATACTCGTATATATATGCACATATAAATTTGATATATGCACTCGTATCTGCATGAATTACAGGTACTTGTCTTAACGAAAAACAAAAAAAAAGTTAAAAGCACGTGTCCACGTCCAGTGGCGAAAACACATTCGGACTAATACATAGCTCTTGGCGATAATGGCTTGCGA
>NW_013710412.1:0-428 GCF_000517525.1 Limulus polyphemus | reverse complement strand
ATTAATATTGTGTCTGATATATTCCAAGAGCCTGATTAGACTACATTTAATAAGGCTTGCTATTAATAGAGTGTTGGTTATGTTCCAAGGGACTGATTAGACTACATTTAATAAGGCTTGCTATTAACTAGAGTGTTGGTTATGTTCCAAGTGCCTGATTAGACTACATTTAATAAGGCTTGCTATTAATGTTGTGTCGGTTATGTTCCAAGTGACTGATTAGACTACATTTAATAAGGCTTGCTATTAATAGTGTGTTGGTTTTGTTCTAAGTGCCTGATTAGACTACATTTAATAAGGCTTGCTATTAATAGTGTGTCGGTTATGTTCCAAGTGACTGATTAGACTACATTTAATAAGGCTTGCTATTAATATTGTGTCGGTTATGTTCCAAGTGCCTGATTAAACTACATTTAATAAGGCTTGCT
>NW_013710411.1:0-428 GCF_000517525.1 Limulus polyphemus | reverse complement strand
ACAAATGTGTTAAATTTTCCAAAATGCCAGATTTCATCCTAAATCACAAAAAATGTACTAATACTCGCATGAAAGTGCTAGATCCGGTCACCTTGGTGCTGAGAGCCAGTAACAGTGCACACCTAGAAGAATATTTACATGTCAATAAAACAGTTTGAGTGAGGCAACAAGATGTTGAAAACTACATGGTTGTATTTCCTTAGTTAGTTGATTGTTAAATTTTAAAACTGAAAAGATAACTTTGAACCACCCTGTATATTGAAAATCAGTAAAAAACGATACAACATTAGTTGTAAAAAAGTTAGCTCCGTTATAACACTAAAAACTAGGTTTCGATACCAGTACAGCAGCGATAGCACACTGTGTAGCTTTTTGCTGAACTATAAGCAAACAAAACAAGCAAGTTAGAAACATCAGAAGCCTCGAAA
>NW_013710410.1:0-428 GCF_000517525.1 Limulus polyphemus | reverse complement strand
ATTGCAATTACAGTTTTGCTTTATAAGTAAGATATTAAATCCGCAATTTTAATCTTATGAACTTTATAGTTTTCCCTCATATATTTAATTGCGTACGTTTTCCATAGTGTTACTAAGGTGGTGTTTGTATAGGCGGATGGTGTTACTAAGCGAATAGTTCATTAACGTCTATATATCGTAAGTAAAACTACTGTTTTTTCTGTATTATATATAACAATCAATGAATTCTTGACAATATATTTTATAGGACAATGTTACTTGAGAATGATAATGCTACTAAAGACGATTTTGCTATAATTCGTAGGATGATCTATTAAACAATAATATTTTACCTTATTTGCATAGCATACTTTTTACAAATATCTGTCCTGAAAAGAACGGATTTTTCGTAACAGCATCTCTAATAACATCGATCATCCTACGAACTA
>NW_013710409.1:0-428 GCF_000517525.1 Limulus polyphemus | reverse complement strand
TACATATATATATATGTATGTAAAAGTAAAAACTTCTGATTAAAGTTCGACATTGATATATATATATATATAGTAAATAAAAACTTCTGATGACACATATGCATTGATATATGTATATGGCAAATAAAACTTTTAATTAAACATTTACAACGATATACATATACATGGAAAATAGAACTTCTGTTTAAAAATTCACATCGATATATATATAAATGGTAAGTACAAACTTCTGAGGAAAAATTTACATCGATATATATATATATGGTAAATAAAAACTTCTGAATAAACATTCACAACGATATATATATATATATATATGATAAATAAAACTTCTGATTAAATATTCAAATCGATATATATATATGTGGTAATTAAATCTTGTGATTAAACATTTAGAACGATATATATGGTAAATAAAAACTTCTTAT
>NW_013710408.1:0-428 GCF_000517525.1 Limulus polyphemus | reverse complement strand
GTAGAGACCGTTATATTACTACAGATAAAAGGACCTGTAGTAGAGACCGTTATATTACTACAAATAAAAGGACCTGTAGTAGAGACCGTTATATTACTACAGATAAAAGGACCTGTAGTAGAGACCGTTATATTACTACAAATAAAAGGGCCTGTAGTAGAGACCGTTATATTACTACAGATAAAAGGACCTGTAGTAGAGACCGTTATATTACTACAAATAAAAGGGCCTGTAGTAGAGACCGTTATATTACTACAGATAAAAGGACCTGTAGTAGAGACCGTTATATTACATACAAATAAAAGGGCCTGTAGTAGAGACCGTTATATTACCACAGATAAAAGGGCCTGTAGTAGAGACCGTTATATCACTACAGATAAAAGGATCTGTAGTAGAGACCGTTATATTACATACAAATAAAAGGACCT
>NW_013710407.1:0-428 GCF_000517525.1 Limulus polyphemus | reverse complement strand
CAACAAAACTACGATTATCCAAGCGCTGTTAAACACAGCATTCAGTTATACAACTCATAAATCGGTTATCGAGAACATGTAACTCCTTTAAAGAGAATACTTCGATATCGAGAATACAGAACTCACTTACTGAAAACAGAGAATTGAGTTATAGAAAACACAGAAATCAGTCAGAGACAACATAGAACTCACTTATAAAAAACACAATACTCGGTTATTAAAAACATAGAACCCAGTTAACGAAAAAACAAGTTATAGAAAACACATATCTCAGAAGTGGAACACACAGAACTCGGTTTTCAAAAACACAGAACTCAGTTGCATAAAAGACAAAAATTTATTATCGCAAACAGAGAACTAGGTTATCGAAAATATAGAACTCAGTTATTGCAAACAGAAAAATCGGTTTATTTTTATTGTGTATACCT
>NW_013710406.1:0-428 GCF_000517525.1 Limulus polyphemus | reverse complement strand
ACTGATTAACAACACTACAGATATGTTACTGAACTCTTGTATTGTGGTGATTAACAACAATACAGACATGTTACTGAACTCTTGTATTGTGCTGATTAACAACACTACAGTCATGTTACTGAACTCTTGTATTGTACTGATTAACAACACTACAGACATGTTACTGAACTCTTGTATTGTACTGATGAACAACACTACAGTCATGTTACTGAACTCTTGTATTGTGTTGATTAACAACACTACAGTCATGTTACTGAACTCTTGTATTGTGTTGATTAACAACACTACAGTCATGTTACTGAACTCTTGTATTGTGGTGATTAACAACAATACAGACATGTTACTGAACTCTTGTATTGTGCTGATTAACAACACTACAGTCATGTTACTGAACTCTTGTATTGTACTGATTAACAACACTACAGACA
>NW_013710405.1:0-428 GCF_000517525.1 Limulus polyphemus | reverse complement strand
ATGATTTCAACAAATATCTAATGTCGTTTTCAGTGTCTCTTTACATTCGTTACAAACTGTATTTTATAGCGGATGATTTCAACAAATATCTAATGTCGTCTTCATTGTCTCTTTACATTCGTTACAAACTGTATTTTATTGCGGATGATTTCAACAAACATCTAATGTCGTTTTTAGTGTCTATTTACATTCGTTACAAACTGTATTTTATAGCGGATGATTTCAACAAACATCTAATGTTTTTAGTGTCTATTTACATTCGTTACAAACTGCATTTTATAGTATATGATTTCAACAAATATCTAATGTCGTTTTTCGTGTCTCTTTACATTCGTTACAAACTGTATTTTATAGCGGAGATTATCAACAAACATCTAATGTCGTTTTTAGTGTCTATTTACATTCGTTAAAACTGTATTTTATAGCGG
>NW_013710404.1:0-428 GCF_000517525.1 Limulus polyphemus | reverse complement strand
TTTTTCACGTGTATTAGTTCACATCTTTAATGGACTACATATTTTTCACATGTATTAGTTCACATCTTTAATGGACTACATATTTTACGCATGTATTAGTACACATCTTTTATGGACTACATATTTTCACATGTATTAGTTCACATCTTTAATGGACTACATATTTTTCGCATGTACTAGTTCACATCTTTAATGGACTACATATTTTTCACATGTATTAGTTCCCATCTTTAATGGACTACATATTTTTCACATGTATTAGTTCACATCTTTAATGGACTACATATTTTACACGTGTATTAGTTCACATCTTTAATGGACTACATATTTTTCGCATGTGTTACTTCACATCTTTAATGGACTACATATTTTTCGCATGTATTAGTACACATCTTTTATGGACTACATATTTTTCACATGTATTAGTA
>NW_013710403.1:0-428 GCF_000517525.1 Limulus polyphemus | reverse complement strand
TTCTAAACAACAAGCATAAATAAATGGTACTCGTCACGCCTGCCATCTGTTGAAAACCTTCGTAACTATGTTCTAACTTATTATTTATTTAACGGTACTTGGTATATTAAATTATTCATAATAATGACTAATCTATATAAAATCTGCAAAATTTTGTCAGTTTCAATTCTTCTATATCAAATCACCTATTATAAAAACACGTGCCTTGAACTGATATATTTACTTCATATAACCAGCAATTTAAGAACATAGCAATCATATTTTAGTTACATCTGGTTTTCACAATCAAAACTATCGTTTTATGAAAGAAACTTTACAGTCACTTTATAATTATTATTCTTGGAATACTTACTGTTTTGACCACTAATACTACTATCATTCCCCCAGGTAGCTGAGTGCTTACTGTTTTGACCACTAATACTATTATC
>NW_013710402.1:0-428 GCF_000517525.1 Limulus polyphemus | reverse complement strand
ATTGCTTAAACTAAATCACAGTTTTTCGTTTCAAGGATTACAGAGTTGTTCAATTTCATAATAAGTTATGGGTTTTGCAATGTAATAATAATAATTGAAGTTTTCTAAACATATATATTTGTATTCAAAATTTTTTAATACAATATATATTACCTTTTATAAAAAAATTAATTTTATAAAGTAAATTATATTTTGATATCATATATATCATAGCCTACCAATGATTAAATAGACACCCCAGATAATACAAATCGACTATCTCTAATTTAGCAGATAATATGTACTTTGCCTGCTGCAGCTTTGTCTAGGATAAATTATGGACAATAGTGTATTTCACTGACCGAGTCGATAATACTAATTATTCATGTTGTAAAAGAAAAAAAGTCATATGGCTCTTCTTGCTACTTAAGGGTAAAACCAAGGATTCT
>NW_013710401.1:0-428 GCF_000517525.1 Limulus polyphemus | reverse complement strand
TGTAACAGTGGAATGGTACAAATTGATTTCAATAATAACACAAACCTCTGAAAATAATCGTATGCCAAGAAATATACAAGAGTTGTAGTTTTGGAAAAGCACTTTTAAATTTCTTTTCTTAGTATAAAATCTTGGAGAAGATAGTATTTATTTCCAATAAAAATCACGACACCAAACTTACCACGTGCGCCATAATTTCATTAGAAATTGGTAGAAATAAAATGATGAATTTTGAATTCAATTTTGTAAATGGTGCCATTGTGTAATAGCCTAATTGTAGATAAACGAACTTTGTGTTCTTATTTGTCTCCTAAAGACTGGGGATCACGTCTATCTAAATATGCACAAGTGTAGACTGTCAGTCCCATGCACTTAGTGTTAATTTTGTGTACAGAATTCCCCTTAGACTAGTTACATTTAATAGAAAA
>NW_013710400.1:0-428 GCF_000517525.1 Limulus polyphemus | reverse complement strand
GAAGTGATTACGTTGAAATGGAGAGACAGTTTCCACGTGGATCTAGCAAGAAAGGGTGATTTTTTGTATTGTATCTTTTGTAGATTATTGTATATAAGTTAATATTTGATGTTTGTGTTTTTATTTATTTTATAATATATAAGTTAATATTTGATGTTTGTGTTTTTATTTTATTTTATAATATATAATATATATTTGATGTTTGTGTTTTATTTTATTTTATAAAATATAATATATATTTTATGTTTGTGTTTTATTTTATTTTATAAAATATAATATATTAATGTTTGTGTTTTTATTTTATTTTATAAAAATACAATATATATTTGATGTTTGTGTTTTTATTTTATTTTATAATATATAATATATATTTGATGTTTGTGTTTTTATTTTATTTTATAATATATAATATATATTTGATGTTTGTG
>NW_013710399.1:0-428 GCF_000517525.1 Limulus polyphemus | reverse complement strand
AATAGTTTAGATGATAAGTAGTTCAAAGTAATAATGATGAACATGATTATGCAGCATGTAAAATTGAAGAATACGAAAAAAGAATACACCAGAGTCTTGTTGTATATGTCAAAATTGGACCGTTGGTGATAATGATATATGATATTATTGTAATAATCTAAGCAAGAAACCTTATCCTAAAGTAAATAATAGAATGAATTACTTTGATATGGTAATAACGATAAAGTCGATGTTTCAAAATTTTGTTATCTTCTACAAACATAAAGATAAAAATATAAAATATTTATTTCTTACTAAAAAAATATGTGACTATTTGCAAGTTGAAAATTATATAAAATAATTCAAATCTATTAAACAACGAAGAAAATCTTAAACAATATTGAAAAAAATAATTAAATATTATGAGAAGTTAAAACCTATAGAATGTC
>NW_013710398.1:0-428 GCF_000517525.1 Limulus polyphemus | reverse complement strand
ACCACACTACTGAAGAGATTCAAGAATACTCGAACCACACTACTGAAGAGATCCAAGAATACTCGAACCACACTACTGAAGAGATCCAAGAATACTCGAACTACTCAAACAGACAACAGACATGCACTTGTAATATGGTCACACACTACTGAAGAGATTCGAGATTCTTCAGTAGTGTGGTTCGAGTAGATCCAAGAATACTCGAACCTCGAGTATTCTTGAATCTCTTCAGTAGTGTACCACACTACTGAAGAGATTCAAGAATACTCAAACCACACTACTGAAGAGATTCAAGAACACTCAAACCACACTACTGAAGAGATTCAAGAACACTCGAACTACTCAAACAGACAACAGACACGCACTTGTAATATGGTCACACACTACTGAAGAGGTTCAAGAATACTCGAACCACACTACTGAAGAGA
>NW_013710397.1:0-428 GCF_000517525.1 Limulus polyphemus | reverse complement strand
TTTACAATTATCTAAAGCCCATGGGAACACTAAGCAACATGATGTACGATTATCTAAAGCCCATGGGAACACTAAGCAGCATGATTTACAATTATCTAAAGCCCATAGGAACACTAAGCAACATGATGTACGATTATCTAAAGCCCATGGGAACACTAAGCAGCATGATGTACAATTATCTAAAGCCCATGGGAACACTAAGCAGCATGATGTACAATTATCTAAAGCCCATGGGAACACTAAGCAGCATGATGTACAATTATCTAAAGCCCATAGGAACACTAAGCAGCATGATGTACAATTATCTAAAGCTCATGGGAACACTAAGCAGCATGATGTACGATTATATAAAGCCAATGAGAACAATAAGCAACATGATGTACGATTATCTAAAGTCCAAGGGAAAACTAAGCAACATGATGTAAGAT
>NW_013710396.1:0-428 GCF_000517525.1 Limulus polyphemus | reverse complement strand
GCTTAATAACAAACAAACAAAAACTCGTTAAGAAATATATTTTAGACAAGTTGAGTAATAGTTAAAAATTCCATGTTAACTTTGAATATTTATGTGCAAAACAACGATAAATAAACTCAATTGGGGCTAGGATTGTTAATGGTTCAACATAACTGGAAAGGGTAATATAAACTTTATACAAGATTGCCAATGTACACTTTTTACTGATATTATCTTCTGGCGTCATTAATATACGTGCGTTGCTGCGTAAACTAGGTTAAAGAGGCGATTTCATATAGATGCAATTTTAAAATATAGGATATACTATTAGAATACAATATAGCAGAATGAAAAAAGGATAGCTGATGTCGAAGTAACTAACCTAAACTGAAATCAAACTGTAGTCGAACAAAATCAAGTCTTTTCTAGATATTTTTACATTGCCAAAG
>NW_013710395.1:0-428 GCF_000517525.1 Limulus polyphemus | reverse complement strand
GTTACTTTGGGAGAAGTTCGCGGACAAACAAATAAATATACTCACTACATGAGCTTATGTGGGAAAAGAACATTCGATGTAGTCCCTCTGTATTGGTATCAACGTCTAGGACCATAAGACCAAGAAAACCTTTAAAGTTGTATCAGACGATGTGACTCAATAGATTTGCTGTGATTTCGAAATAAGGCTGGAAACTTGTGAAGTTTTTGGCTCGTGAGCCTTCGTCAACTAGAAATCATTGCTTATTGATGGTTGTTACCAAGAGATATACATGTCAAACTTCATCACAATGGCTTTTGCTACCAATAAATATGTCCAACTTCATCACAGTGGCTTTTGCTATCAAGAGATATGCCCAACTTCATCGCAATGGATTTTGGTTACTAAGACATATGCCCAACTTCATCGCAATGGCTTTTCTTACTAAG
>NW_013710394.1:0-428 GCF_000517525.1 Limulus polyphemus | reverse complement strand
TCGATCCAATGGAGTGACTACTTGTAAAAAGTTACTATGGTTAACATGATCTGTTCTGTTGTTTGAAAACATAAAAATGGTCCCAGAGTACACCACATGCACAAATGTCACCATATAGAAAAAGGGCGGAAGTGATATAACAACCAAAAATTCTAATGGCCAGAAGAATTCAACCTATTATTTTTGTCAAATTGGCTCCTTTCAGCCTATTCTATATTTTATGCCCTCCCAAAAATCACTTAGAAAATATGTATATTACATTCAGTTTGCTCAAGTTTCAGATCTCTCTTGCAAGGTTTTCAGTAACATGGTCCAACATGCTCACATTATTTACATCAGTGCAACAAAAATTCAATCCTATAATGAACCTGGCTAAATGTTAATGTTCTTGCTGGACATCTTCCATTATATCAGGTGCCAAAAGCATA
>NW_013710393.1:0-428 GCF_000517525.1 Limulus polyphemus | reverse complement strand
GAGATCAGTCCTGACTGAAAGTATCAAGGGCTGAAGGATGAGACCAGATTAGAGGAGGCTTGGAACTGAGAGAGGTGGTAAAGGCATCAATGAGTGGAGTCTCCAGTAGAGAGTACACCCAACAGAAAACCTGAGGATGAAGACACCATTCTGTGGGCAGGACATAATCTGGCAGAGAGAGAGGCAGTCCACAACTAGATTCAAAGCACCTGGTAGGTGATTAAATGAACCCAATGAGAATTGGCCAATAAAGAGGGTGAAAGATCAGGTACCTCCTTAGCAGTTGTTGTAGAACACAACCAGTGAGTTGTTGGAAGGGATAATGACTAAATGATTCATAAGGAGGGGTAAGAAATTGGAACATGCCCAATAGACTGCCAAAAGTTTGAGGGTATTGATATGGAGAAAGAACTCATCCTGGGTTCATA
>NW_013710392.1:0-428 GCF_000517525.1 Limulus polyphemus | reverse complement strand
TAGGCTGAGTGAAAAAATCTGATATTACAATGTGACCACAAATATACGTTACCATGGCTACAGATATAAACTACATAAAACAAATCTCAGATACTACACTGAGAACACAGCTATACTTTTCTTTTCGTTACCATGGTTACAGATATAAACTACATAAAACAAATCTCAGATACCACACTGAGAACACAGCTATACGTTTTCATCGTTACCATGGTTACAGATATAAACTACATAAAACAAATCTCAGATGCCACACTGAGACTACAGCTATACGTTTTCATCGTTACCATGGCTACAGATATAAAATACATAAAAACAAATCTCAGATACTACACTGAGATATACGTTTCTTTCGTTACCATGGCTACAGATATAGAATAGGTGAAACAGGTTTTCTTTGTTATAAACATTAGCTTGGTAAGTTTATC
>NW_013710391.1:0-428 GCF_000517525.1 Limulus polyphemus | reverse complement strand
AGTAGGTTCAAACTCCGACGATTACAATGTTGAGCCCGGATACTCCCTGGATACGACACATAAAAACTCTGCGTGATCTTCACTACCATAGTTGTAGGATGAACCAATATTTATTAGCTAAAACAACAAAAAAATTCATCATCATCACCTTCAGAAGAACAATTAATGGCCACAAATTAAAAGATTATTATTTAATAATCTCTTTATGTTAAAGAGACCATAAACAATATTACAATAAATCAATTTAAACAATATTACAATAAATTATGGTAATGAAATACATCAGTTTAAACTATATTATGATAACAGTATAGAGGAGCTAGCTATGAAAAACTTGACAAATATGACAATCTTACAGTGTAATGGTTCCTGATCATTAGAAGCTAGCTACATAACTTTACAAGTATGACAATCTTACAATGTAATGG
>NW_013710390.1:0-428 GCF_000517525.1 Limulus polyphemus | reverse complement strand
GATCTCTGATCTTGTTAACTTAAAAACAGAGTAACAAACCCAACCACTCATCTTGTTAACTTAAAAACAGTTACAAACCTGATCTCTGATCTTGTTAACTTAAAAACAGTTACAAACCCGATCTCTGATCTTGTTAATGCTTATTTCATCTGTAATGAAAAAAACTGGCATTCCCCAGTCTACAAACATCATCCCCAGAGCAGGATTATCTGGATTCCACCTATTCTTCTGACAATCCCCATACGAGTTGTTCGTACTATCGACATACAAACCTAAACAATAAGGTCAAATTTTATTAATACTGACATAAACTATACTAATTTATTAAATGTACACATACTTCTGTAAATAAGCTGAAACAGACAATGTTTCAAATCATTAAACACAATTTACTAAACGAAATTTAACACATCTATACACTATTTCAT
>NW_013710389.1:0-428 GCF_000517525.1 Limulus polyphemus | reverse complement strand
ATGACTAGCTGCCTTCCCTCTAGTATTTCACTGCTGACTCAGGAACAAACCTATCAGAGCGACTGCACAATCCATGAAGAAAATGTTTGTATGTTTGAAATTAAGCACAAAGCTACATAATGGGCTACCTGTGCTCTGCTCACAACGGGTATCGGAACCCGCTTTCTAGCGTTGTAAGTCCGAAGACGTACTGCTGTGCCATTGGGGGGGGGGGCAAGAAATTCCCCCTAATAAGAACAATAAAACAATTCTTTGTGTGTATACAAGAGTACAAATGTATTAGCGATTTCCTGGAATACTCTTGACCTTTTCTACACTTACAGGAATATACGTGTATTAGCGATTTCCTGGAATACTCTTGATCTTTTCTATACTTACAGGAATATACACATGTATTAGCGATTTCCTGGAATACTCTTGACCTTTTC
>NW_013710388.1:0-428 GCF_000517525.1 Limulus polyphemus | reverse complement strand
GCATTATATACGTCAACCAATATGATCTTGTAGACAGAAAAACTTAACGAGAAGTGCATTATATACATCAACGAATATGATCTTGTAGACAGAATGACCTAAGAAGAAGAGCATTACATACGTCAACCAAAAAAGATCTTGTAGACAGAAGGATCTAACGAGAAGTGCATTATATACGTCAACCATAACGATCTTGTAGACAGAAGGACCTAACGAGAAGTGCATTATATATGTCAACCAATATCATCTTGTAGACAGAAGGATCTAACGAGAAGGGCATTATATACGTCAACCAATATGATCTTGTAGACATAAGGATGTAACAAGAAGGGCATTATATACGTCAACCAATATATCTTGTAGACAGAAAAACTTAACGAGAAGTGCATTATATACATCAACGAATATGATCTTGTAGACAGAATGAC
>NW_013710387.1:0-428 GCF_000517525.1 Limulus polyphemus | reverse complement strand
ACCTAACCAAGTAAACATGACAGTTAGTTACCTGATACTCGCTTTTGAACTCGTGCTCTATGAAGCTCAATCGTCGCAGTTCCCAACTAAACATGACAGTTAGTTACCTGATACTCGTGTTCCATGCAGTTCAAACAACGCAGTTTTCACCTAACCAAGTAAACATGACAGTTAGTTACCTGATACTCGCTTTTGAACTCGTTCTCTATGAAGCTCAATCGTCGCAGTTCCCAACTAAACATGACAGTTAGTTACCTGATACTCGCTTTTGAACTCGTTCTCTATGAAGCTCAATCGTCGCAGTTCCCAACTAAACATGACAGTTAGTTACCTGATACTCGTGTTCCATGCAGTTCAAACAACGCAGTTCTCACCTAACCAAGTAAACATGACAGTTAGTTACCTGATACTCGTGTTCCATACAGTTC
>NW_013710386.1:0-428 GCF_000517525.1 Limulus polyphemus | reverse complement strand
GACCATGAGACTTAATAAGGATTAGTTTTACTTTGTTTAAAGTTTAAGTGAAGTGATAAGACCATGAGACTTAATAAGGATTAGTTTTACATTGTTTAATATTTAAGTGAAGTGATAACATGAGATTTAATAAGGATTAGTTTTACATTGTTTAAAGTTTAAGTGAAGTGATAAGACCATGAGATTTAATAAGGATTAGTTTTACATTGTTTAAAGTTTAAGTGAAGTGATAACATGAGATTTAATAAGGATTAGTTTTACTTTGTTTAAAGTTTAAGTGAAGTGATAAGACCATGAGACTTAATAAGGATTAGTTTTACATTGTTTAATATTTAAGTGAAGTGATAACATGAGATTTAATAAGGATTAGTTTTACATTGTTTAAAGTTTAAGTGAAGTGATAAGACCATGAGATTCAATAAGGATTA
>NW_013710385.1:0-428 GCF_000517525.1 Limulus polyphemus | reverse complement strand
ATATATATATATATATATATATATATCACAGTTTTCTTACGAATTTTAAAAATCTAGTCCCTGATCCACAGAAAAATTTAAAGTTAATTTCCGTTGAGATTTTAGCAAGTACAAGAACAAATTATTTAAAACGACACTTGTGCAAAACATCTATTTACAATTAAAAGGAATACAACGTTAAAATCATTGCACAATAAACAGCTAGGAAAAACAGGGATTTGCCCTAAAAGGTTTATATACTCGTATATATATTTATATTTATATAGGGAGTGTTTCTTAGGGCAACTCTCTGTTTTCAATAAATATTTATTGTGTAATTGTTTTTAAGGTCTTATTCCTTTTAATTGTAAATAAGCACAAGTACATTGACTATTGTTCAGTTTGTTGCACCGTATTGCTGACCTGCCAAAAAAGGACATAACGAATTT
>NW_013710384.1:0-428 GCF_000517525.1 Limulus polyphemus | reverse complement strand
AATATTATTTTGTTTTCATAGTTTTCTAGTTAAGTAGAGAAAAGTAGGTGCTCAAGTGAGTTATAAATTTTAATTTTCTCTGTCTGACTAACAAGTTTGAGTGAAGACTAAAGCCTACTTATCTGGTTTTCTTACAGAAATAACATGTTTTTTAATTAGTGACCTCAGTTATTTTTGTCAGCGAATCAAATGGTAGTTGCAAATAGGATCACCCTTGATGTTCATTACCCGTTGGCCTGCAGATCTAACAAAAACTAATTGTCAATTTCTTGTGTCAAGAACTTGAGAATTTATTGGTACATTTAAAGTTGCGTTCAGGCTCATAAGAACAGATTTAGCAGAGATTTAATGATAGTTGAACACGGCTTTAACATAGAAAGGACATAGATTGACAATTCCCCTTATTTTTTGCTATTTTCATATTTATC
>NW_013710383.1:0-428 GCF_000517525.1 Limulus polyphemus | reverse complement strand
AATGACGCTAATCATATGTATATTTTACAATATAATGACGCTAATCATATGCATATTTTACAGTATAATGACGCTAATCATATGCATATTTTACAGTATAATGACGCTAATCATGTGTATATTTTACAGTATAATGTATATTTTACAATGTAATGTCACTGATCATATGTACATTTTACAATATAATGACACTAATCATATGTATATTTTACAATATAATGTATATTTTACAATGTAACGATACTAATCATATGCATCTTTTACAACATAATGATAATTATATGTATATTTTACAATGTAAGGATATTAATATGCATATTTTACAATGTAATGATCTTTTGACAGTATTCGTTCAAGTGATTCATTGTGGCCAACACACGTTGTTGAGTGAACTAAATGATGGTGTTAAATGGATCATTCCTGACGAG
>NW_013710382.1:0-428 GCF_000517525.1 Limulus polyphemus | reverse complement strand
ATTAGTGATGGATGAATATTAATGTAGTTGATGATTTAATATAGTGATGGATGAATAGTAATGTAGTAGATGATTTAATATTAGTGATGGATGAATATTAATGTAGTTGATGATTTAATATAGTGATGGATGAATAGCAATGTAGTAGATGATTTAATATAGTGATGGATGAATGGTAATGTAGTAGATGATTTAATATTAGTGATGGATGAATAGTAATGTAGTAGATGATTTAATATAGTGACGGATGAATATTAATGTAGTTGATGATTTAATTTAGTGATGGGTGAATAGTAATGTAGTAGATGATTTAATATAGTGATGGATGAATGGTAATGTAGTAGATGATTGAATACAGTGATGGATGAATGGTAATGTAGTAGATGATTTAATATAGTGATGGATGAATATTAATGTAGTAGATGATT
>NW_013710381.1:0-428 GCF_000517525.1 Limulus polyphemus | reverse complement strand
AAGTAATACGACCAACAATTAAATGAGTACGTCATATTCCACTGGAGAGATAAACTCAAACCGACATATTGCGAAACGATATTATTTTGAGGTCGTCTATATAATGATAACAATTTTATATGTAACATATATACAAGTTTAAAATCATGTTCTACATTATTCCGGCTATCCTTAATCAACAAACACTTTAAGAAAAAAGAAAGAAACACACTTTAAACTTAGTAATTAGGTTTGTCTTTTAGTTTTTAAATTAATATTATCTGAGGGCACATTATTCCTTTCGAAGTAATGGATTATATGCAAGACCGATTTCAAAATCCTATGTGTTTCCGACAGTGGATGTTAAAAATAAATGACAATAAATCGCTGAGAAATATTTCTTACTGTCAGAAATCAATAAAAAGATTAGGTTGCTCTATCAATTACAA
>NW_013710380.1:0-428 GCF_000517525.1 Limulus polyphemus | reverse complement strand
TAACGAACCAATAATATCAAGAACTATTTAACAAACCAATAATATCAAGAACTATTTAACGAACCAATAACATCAAGAACTACTAAACAAACCAATAATATCAAGAACTATTTAACGAACCAATAATATCAAGAACTACTAAACAAACCAATAATATCAAGAACTATTTAACAAACCAATAACATCAAGAACTATTTAACAAACCAATAATATCAAGAACTATTTAACAAACCAATCATGACAAAAATATGGATTATCGTAACTACATATTTATGGTAATATTCTTTATAATACCTTACCTAGTGAAGTTTCCAGTATATCAAGTTCATTTACAACCTAATCACACCCAAAACCAGTCAAGAGCAGATCAAAAAGCAAAGCGTTTAGGACGGCAACAAATCCAAAACCACACCCCAAACCAGTCAAAA
>NW_013710379.1:0-428 GCF_000517525.1 Limulus polyphemus | reverse complement strand
GTAAAACAGACAATTGTTTGTAACGATAAATAGTCTCGTGCATTTTCTAAATATTCACACTTTCTATACACTTCTAAAAGAATTTATAGATACAAAATCAGAAAAGGCTTTTCGCAATATTGTATTAGAAATACAAATAAAATAGGTCTTCTGCTGTTTAATATCGTTAGGTGTTAACCATAACAAATCTTGTTGTTCTAAATTACTTATATAAATAGTGTTCAGAACATAGTGAAAACGCGTGAATCTAAAGCTAATTATAAAAAATATATAGTTTGCTGTACGAAATCTTCTAAATCAATTAATTAGGATTAAGCTTTAAATACACTAATAACAGTAAATACCAAAGTAAAAGATGCTATATCATACTTACAGAATATACATTAAAGGAAGCAGTATTACGACAAAAACAATAAATAGAAATAGAA
>NW_013710378.1:0-428 GCF_000517525.1 Limulus polyphemus | reverse complement strand
CTTGAATCGCACTGATATCCTTGTGTAGAATTCTTGAATTGCACTGATATCCTTGTGTAGAATTCTTTAATTGCAGTGATGTCCTTGTGTAGAATTCTGGAATTGCACTGATATCCATGTTTAGTATTCTTGAATTGCACTGATATCCTTGTGTAGTATTCTTGAATTGCGTTGATATCCTCGTGTAGTATTCTCGAATTGCGTTGATATCCTCGTGTAGTATTCTCGAATTGCGTTGATATCCTCGTGTAGTATTCTCGAATTGCACTGATATCCTCGTGTAGTATTCTCGAATTGCACTGATATCCTCGTGTAGTATTCTCGAATTGCACTGATATCCTCGTGTAGTATTCTTGAATTGCACTGATATCCTCGTGTAGTATTCTTGAATTGCATTGACATCCTTGTGTAGTATTCTTGAATTGCAC
>NW_013710377.1:0-428 GCF_000517525.1 Limulus polyphemus | reverse complement strand
AACGGACAAAGACTAGTGTATCTTACTGTATGTGTTATCATTGAACGGACAAAGACTAGTGTATCTTACTTTATATGTTATCACTGAACGGACAAAGACTAGTGTATCTTACTTTATGTGTTATCACTGAACGGACAAAGACTACTGTATCTTACTGTATATGTTATCACTGAATGGACAAAGACTAGTGTATCTTACTTTATATGTTATCACTGAATGGACAAAGACTAGTGTATCTTACTGTATATTAGTGTATCTTACTTTATAAACGGACAAAGACTAGTGTATCTTACTGTATGTGTTATCATTGAACGGACAAAGACTAGTGTATCTTACTTTATATGTTATCACTGAACGGACAAAGACTAGTGTATCTTACTTTATGTGTTATCACTGAACGGACAAAGACTACTGTATCTTACTGTATA
>NW_013710376.1:0-428 GCF_000517525.1 Limulus polyphemus | reverse complement strand
GCCAGACGACTAGATAGATAGGAAGAGTGACCAGCCAGACGACTAGATAGGTAGAACGAACAACCTGCCAGACAAATAAATGGATTGGCAGAGTGAACTAGCAGACAAGTAGATAGATAGAAATAACGACCAGCCAGACGACTAGATAGGTAGAACGAACGACCAGCCAGACGACTAGATAGGTAGAAAGAACGACCTGCCAGACGACTAGATAGGTAGAAAGAACAACCTGCCAGACAAATAAATGGATTGGCAGAGTGAACTAGCAGACAAGTAGATAGATAGAAATAACGACCAGCCAGACGACTAGATAGGTAGAACGAACGACCTGCCAGACGACTAGATAGGTAGAAAGAACGACCAGCCAGACGACTAGATAGGTAGAAAGAACGACCACCAGACGACTAGATAGGTAGAAAGAACGACCA
>NW_013710375.1:0-428 GCF_000517525.1 Limulus polyphemus | reverse complement strand
ACAGTAAGTAATGACGACCAGCCTCTCCTGGTAAACTGTCCTGTATATCTACCACGGTAAGTAATGGCGACCAGCCTCTCCTGGTAAACTGTCCTGTATATCTACCACGGTAAGTAATGACGACCAGCCTCTCCTGGTAAACTGTCCTGTATATCTTACCACGGTAAGTAATGGCGACCAGCCTCTCCTGGTAAACTGTCCTGTATATCTACCACGGTAAGTAATGGCGACCAGCCTCTCCTGGTAAACTGTCCTGTATATCTACCACGGTAAGTAATGGCGACCAGCCTCTCCTGGTAAACTGTCCTGTATATCTACCACAGTAAGTAATGACGACCAGCCTCTCCTGGTAAACTGTCCTGTATATCTACCACAGCAAGTAATGACGACCAGCCTCTCCTGGTTAATTCTGTCCTGTATATCTACCC
>NW_013710374.1:0-428 GCF_000517525.1 Limulus polyphemus | reverse complement strand
GAATAAATAGTAAAGAAACTATTCAAAATAAGTAAACAAACACATCTAGGTAAGTGGTACTAGTTGTATGACCTGAGCAGCAAGCAACGTCACTTGGCAATACTGTGTGGAACTTAACTAGTACCAGTTGTATGAGACGAGCTGTAGGCAAGGTTGGTTGGCTCTAGAGGAATTTCTACTATTGCTGTTGCATGCTTTGTATTAGAGGTTTGGCTAACACAGACACAGGAAGAGGCCGTTGACAGCTTCTGAAATAGTCTGCATGTCAAAATTCTCCACTAGCAGGAGATCATTCTCTATTGGCTCCTCTTCAGACAAAATAAAACCTAGATCACTCCCAGAGTCTGAGGAAACTTAGGTACTCCTCGAACAAATATAATTTTCCATGCGAAAGTACAGGTGGTCAAGGAGAAGAAAGAATGAAAGAG
>NW_013710373.1:0-428 GCF_000517525.1 Limulus polyphemus | reverse complement strand
ATACAAATGTTCGTTGACTTTTCATTGGTTATTTGTGTATTTTATGTGAACAATTTGTTTAAGCTATATTTAATGCAAAATCACATCCAGATTTAATCTCGTAACACCTATTTTTTTACAAGTTTTCTGGGGGGCATGCCCCCAGACCCATATAGCATTAGCACAATATGTGTTGGCTTTTGATCTCACAACTAGAACCCCACTTTCAAACATTCTACGTATGGGCCTGGTTACGTCCATTTGTTATTTTCCCATGTGTAAGATGTTGGATATTCTACTGTCATTCCATTTATCCATGCACAGTTTTTTTTATATTGTTATGGATATTTGAACTTTTTACGAAAACACTCCAGACACTGGTTTCAGTATGGAATCTAAATACTACTTAAAAAAGATGTTTTTAGATATTCTATTTATTGTCTGAGTAA
>NW_013710372.1:0-428 GCF_000517525.1 Limulus polyphemus | reverse complement strand
AAAATTTTCATTTTTTCCGAAAAGTTGGTGTCTATTTACTTGTGACCACGCTGTGTATATGTATTTTTTTTTTACTTTTCACACATTATATTTGGTTAGTTGTTTGTATATTGTTAAGCACAGAGCTATACAGTGAGCTAATTATGCTCTACTCACCGTGGTTTTTACAAACTTACCGATGTACCGCTGGAGGGGATCCTCACATATTAGGTGACTTACGTATTGAAAGTTTTTAAGAAATATTTTCTCTGCTCAAAACACAAACAGAATAAGCAGAGAGTTACTTTCTGTTCTATTAAAAGAAAATGAAGTGAAGACTAACAAATATTAAACCGGTTTGATTTGAAAGAGTTTGTCATCAATAAGTGACGGTTGATAATATATAATAAAATACCTCAGAATTCTGCGAAGAGACGTGTATTAACAAC
>NW_013710371.1:0-428 GCF_000517525.1 Limulus polyphemus | reverse complement strand
TAGCCTATATTCACCAGGAGGTTTAATTTGATTTTATTAGTTTGGGCGTAATTGGCGTTTCACACACAGGCAGACAGATACACAAAATATGACTTCTATTTATAAGATAATATATGCAGTCTACTAGAATAGTGACTCGAGGAGTTTGTAACCATGATAAAGTCTGGAGTTTTCATTATGAAAACAAAATCGTTAGATTGATTAACTTCAAAATCAGAAAGTCGACAATGAGAGCAAAGTTATAAGGCTTTAAAAACGCAGAAATCACATTTCAAGAAGACCAGACTCATTTCACGAATACGTGGGACATGAAACTAGAAAATAAAAATAATTCAATTATCGAAAAACAAAACCCGATAATCGAAAATATATAACTCGGTTATCGAGAACGTAAATACAGTTTTTAGAAAAAAAAATACTAGAATACA
>NW_013710370.1:0-428 GCF_000517525.1 Limulus polyphemus | reverse complement strand
TTGTATGTCATTGACTGTAGACAAAACATGTTCATATCACCAAATAAGTCTTAAATGTTTGTATTTCAATGACTGTAGACAAAACATGTTCATATCACCAAATAAGTCTTAAATGTTTGTATGTCATTGACTGTAGACAAAACATGTTCATATCACTAGATAAGTCTTAAATGTTTGTATGTCAATGACTGTAGACAAAACATGTTCATATCACCAGATAAGTCTTAAATGTTTATATTTCAATGACTGTATACAAAACATGTTCATATCACCAGATAAGTCTTAAATGTTTGTATGTCATTGACTGTAGACAAAACATGCTCATATCACCAGATAAGTCTTAAATGTTTGTATGTCATTGACTGTAGACAAAACATGCTCATATCACCAGATAAGTCTTAAATGTTTGTATGTCATTGACTGTAGAC
>NW_013710369.1:0-428 GCF_000517525.1 Limulus polyphemus | reverse complement strand
AACGAAGTAACTGTTGTAGTCCTTCTTGGACATCCAATACCTCATCCGTAAATGCTGTCATTAAGGTTTTATATATATATATAGTTGTAATGATAACATCATATTTTAGTTGTTAAATCTAAAGTAAAGACAGCGATAACAAAGTTTGGAAACATAGTGTTAACATTTATTTTTAGTCTAGCTATTTAGAATGACACAAGCACTCCAACCTCCCCCCCCCTCTCACACACACGGTATTTGCATTCTATAAATCACTGTTGAATTTCAAAAAGTTAAGATAATCAGGCCCGCAATTTGCGTTGAGATTAGAAGTTCATGAACAGCTAGCTGTACGCTATATCGTCAAATGTTTTTCAAAGCATTCGACACGTAAATTAAATGTATTTTAGACCATAAAGTCAATATTTCTGGCTAGAAAACTTTAGTGT
>NW_013710368.1:0-428 GCF_000517525.1 Limulus polyphemus | reverse complement strand
AGTATGATGTTTTTCCGTCTATTGGTTAGTTAAATATTATGAAATGGTTATAATGAGTATGATGTGTTTCCGTCTAATGGTTAGTTAAATATTATGAAATGGTTATAATTAGTATGATGTGTTTCCGTCTATTGGTTAGTTAAATGTTATGAAATGGTTATAATTAGTATGATGTGTTTCCGTCTATTGGTTAATTAAATATTATGAAATGGTTATAATGAGTATGGTGTGTTTCCGTCTACTGGTTAGTTAAATATTATGAAATGGTTATAATGAGTATGATGTGTTTCCGTCTATTGGTTAGTTAAATGTTATGAAATGGTTATAATTAGTATGATGTGTTTCCGTCTATTGGTTAGTTAAATGTTATGAAATGGTTATAATAAGTATGATGTGTTTCCGTCTATGGTTAGTTAAATATTATGAAG
>NW_013710367.1:0-428 GCF_000517525.1 Limulus polyphemus | reverse complement strand
AACATCTAGATTCTCTCTGTAGACTAACGGGTGTGAGTTGACCCTATGATTGATAAACATCTAGATACTCTCTGTAGACTATCGGGTGTGAGTTGACCCTATGATTGATAAGTATCTAGATTCTCTCTGTAGACTAATGGGTGTTATTTGACCCTATGATTGATAAACATCTAGATTCTCTCTGTAGATTAACGGGTGTGAGTTGACCCTATGATTGATAAGTATCTAGATTCTCTCTGTAGACTAACGGGTGTGAGTTGACCTTGTGATTGATAAGCATCAGAAGATAGTTCTAGTACCTTTGCCTTAAACACAAAATATAAGTACTGTAGCCTGGCGACCATTTGGGAAGAAAGGGAACTTAAGCTTTAGGAACTTTAGTGTAAAAGTATTACTAGGTGTAGTTTCTAACAAAGGAAATATTGTAA
>NW_013710366.1:0-428 GCF_000517525.1 Limulus polyphemus | reverse complement strand
CCCTCTCTCTAGAGCACTGCCATGAGACAAATATTTAATGTTTGTTTCAGCCTTGAAAAGTGTGATATTAATCCACTAAGTGGAATTTTATGCCACAATGAAGAAAAGGTATTCCATTTCAAGGTTCTTAAATTCTCCAAACTTGAAGTTTCTGATAAGTAGTGAAATAATTATTATTTTTTTTAATCTAAAACCAAACAACTCTTAATGCCAGTTTTATCTATAAACATGAAATTATATCAAAGAAAAACAGTTTGCCTATTCTACCACTTGGAAAATGTTCTTTGTTATTTTACTACATGTTTCTATGTGATATTGCTCATATTGTCTTCTTATCAAGCAGAACATTTGACTTCTATAGTAACTAACATGTTATATTTATATGTGTCACCAAATCTAATGATACATGATATCTTAGAGAACTAAAA
>NW_013710365.1:0-428 GCF_000517525.1 Limulus polyphemus | reverse complement strand
CGGCTAGCGCAGATAGCCCTCGTGTAGCTTTGCGCGAAATTCAAAAACAAACAAACAAACATTAATATTGTGCAAAACTATTTCAGTCGAGAGATGACTCACCTAGTTTTAACCTCTTGATCGAGGCACGGCAACTCCTTTCATGTCTTTTTCTAAAAGTCTATCGCACGACTTGCTAAGTGAAAAACTTCTGTTGTGATTAGTTGTTTTCTCTCTTTCTCTTTGTGTATGTGTGTACAGGAAAGAAAGTAAAAAATGTCATGGTGGAATTGAGCCAGGTTTAAACTTTAAGCTATAGTAAGTTTTTTGTATAAGTTCTCAAAGGAATGATGTTTTCTCTGAAGGAATCGAGTCAGAGAAAGCGCTTACGGATAAGTAAGACTGTTCTTTTGTGACTTTTTGAGTAAATAAGTACAAGAATTTTATGG
>NW_013710364.1:0-428 GCF_000517525.1 Limulus polyphemus | reverse complement strand
ATACATACCAGTTATTTTTCTAATTGTCTGAATCTTGAATACCCATAGGGTGGCATTTCTGCTAGTACACATAACTGAGATCATCACTGGTGATATCGTCACAACACTAAACCATGCAACACATACAGAACTAAGATGATCACTGATTATATCATCACAACACTAAACCATGCAACATGTACAGAACTAAGATGATCACTGATTATATCATCACAACACTAAACCATGCAACATGTACAGAACTAAGATCATCACTGATTATATCATCACAACACTAAACCATGCAACATGTACAGAACTAAGATGATCACTGATTATATCATCACAACACTAAACCATGCAACATGTACAGAACTAAGATGATCTCTGATTATATCATCACAACACTAAACCATGCAACACGTACAGAACTAAGATGATCTCTGATT
>NW_013710363.1:0-428 GCF_000517525.1 Limulus polyphemus | reverse complement strand
ATTAGATTATAGTTTAGAATGAAATAACATTAGATTATAGTTTAGAATGAAATAACATTAGATTGTAGTTTAGAATAAAATAACATTAGATTATAGTTTAGAATAAAATAACATTAGATTATAGTTTAGAATGAAATAACATTAGATTATAGTTTAGAATGAAATAACATTAGATTATAGTTTAGAATGAAATAACATTAGATTATAGTTTAGAATAAAATAACATTAGATTATAGTTTAGAATGAAATAACATTAGATTATAGTTTAGAATGAAATAACATTAGATTATAGTTTAGAATGAAATAACATTAGATTGTAGTTTAGAATGAAATAACATTAGATTGTAGTTTAGAATGAAATAACATTAGATTATAGTTTAGAATGAAATAACATCAGATTGTAGTTTAGAATGAAATAACATTAGATT
>NW_013710362.1:0-428 GCF_000517525.1 Limulus polyphemus | reverse complement strand
AAGACCTTATACCCCTCTCACTGGGGTTAATAAGTCCCCCATTTTTATCTCAGTGGATTGGTAATTCATAAGTTATAATGGAGAGCGTATGAAGTTGGCTCTAAGTGTCGCTTGTTTATATTCGAGCAACCACCGGTTTCATCTCTTCTGACACACTAGCTTAGAACACTTACTAACTTACAACACATATCACAGATACCTACAATGCTGCAAACTGAACAGCTTAAGCATGATCTCAGACTCAACACAGCTTATACCTGGTTTCAGACACATAACAAAGCTTTCACAGGTTCTTAGACTCATAACACAGCTTTAACAGGTTCTTAGACTCATAACACAGCTTTAACAGGTTCTTAGACTCATAACAAAGCTTTAACAGGTTCTTAGACTCATAACAAAGCTTTAACAGGTTCTTAGACACATAACAC
>NW_013710361.1:0-428 GCF_000517525.1 Limulus polyphemus | reverse complement strand
GTATTATTATTATTATTCTATACGTGAGTTATCCTGGCTAAAAGATTTCCTGGTGAGGCCTTCCTACAACTGGTTTTTGTTCTATACGTGAGCTATCCTTGCTAAAGATTTCCTGGTGAGGCCTTCCTACAACCGGTTTTTGTTTTATCCAACGTGTGCTGACAACTTCCAGAAATCAAGTGAGACCAGAAAGTACAGAAACATCAGTTCTACAGATGAAGCTTGGTTGGTAATAGCAACTGTGTTTATTAATTGCATGTTCTTTACTTTCAAATACTGTAAACAGAGGTAACATATAGTTTATATCGTCGTGCGGTAACATCATTCAGTTTCCTGTTGTACTAAGTGATTTACTAAGCTGTACAGTAGCATCATTCAGTTTCCTGTTGTACTAAGTGATTTACTAACCTGTATAGTAGTATCGTTGA
>NW_013710360.1:0-428 GCF_000517525.1 Limulus polyphemus | reverse complement strand
TATATTTCTAACACAAGGGAGCACATATAAACGTTGATAACGACATTTAAGATAAACAACACTGTGTATTTCTAACACAAGGGGGCACATATAAACGTTGATAACGACACTTAAAATAAACAACACCCATATAAACGGTGATAACTACACTTAAGATAAACAACATTGTACATTTCTAACACAAGAGGGCACATATAAACGTTGATAATGATACTTAAGATAAACAAACGTTGTTTATTTTTAACACAAGGGGCACATATAAACGTTGATAATGGACACTTAAGATAAACAACATTGTATATTTCTAACACAAGGGGCACATATAAACGGCTGATAACGACACTTAAGATAAACAACATGGTGTATTTCTAACACAAGGGGGCACAATATAAACGTTGATAACGGACACTTAAGATAAACAACATTGG
>NW_013710359.1:0-428 GCF_000517525.1 Limulus polyphemus | reverse complement strand
TGCATTCAGAAACAAACTCTGTCATTGGTTGTTACAGTACTGCATTCAGAAACAAACTCTGACATTAATGGTTACAGTACTGCATTCAGAAACAAACTCTGACAGTTGGTTGTTACAGTACTGCATTCAGAAACAAACTTTGACAGTGGTTGTTACAGTACTGCATTCAGCAGAGTTTGTTTACATGGTTGTTACAGTACTGCATTCAGAAACAAACTCTGACATTGGTTGTTACAGTACTGCATTCAAAACAAACTCTGACATTGGTTGTTACAGTACTGCATTCAGAAACAAACTCTGACAGTGGTTGTTACAGTACTGCATTCAAAAACAAACTCTGACATTGGTTGTTACAGTACTGCATTCAGAAACAAATTGGTTGTTACAGTACTGCATTCAGAAACAAACTCTGTCATTGGTTGTTACAG
>NW_013710358.1:0-428 GCF_000517525.1 Limulus polyphemus | reverse complement strand
TTGTAACAATGTTCTTGATATCATGAACGGTAACAATATTTTCAATATGTAAATTACAACAATAATTTTGACATAGTGAAAATATTACTGTCACATTATTGACAGTATGAGCTATAACAATCTTGTTTGACAGTATGAACTATAACAATCTTGTTTGACAGTATGAACTATAACAATCTTGTTTGACAGTATGAACTATAACAATCTTGTTTGACAGTGTGAACTATAACAATCTTGTTTGACAGTATGAACTATAACAACCTTGTTTGACAGTATGAACTATAACAACCTTGTTTGACAGTATGAAATATAACAACCTTGTTTGACAGTATGAACTATAACAATCTTGTTTGACAGTATGAACTATAACAATCTTATTTGACAGTATCAACTATAACAATCTTGTTTGACAGTATGAACTATAACAA
>NW_013710357.1:0-428 GCF_000517525.1 Limulus polyphemus | reverse complement strand
AGTAACAAACATTATCAATCCCATGGAGGTAGCCAATAATTACACCTCTTTATACAGTAACAACCTTTATCAATCCCATGGAGGTAGCCAATAATTACACCTCTTTATACAGTAACAACCTTTATCAATCCTATAGGGGTAGCCAATAACTACACCTCTTTATACAGTAACAACCTTTATCAATCCTATGGAGATAGCCAATAACTACACCTCTTTATATGGTAACAACCTTTATCAATCCTATGGAGATAGCCAATAACTACACCTCTTTATATGGTAACAACCTTTATCAATCCTATGGAGAAAGCCAATAACTACACATCTTTATACAGTAACAACCTTTATCAATCCTATGGCGGTAGCTAATAATTACACTTCTTTATACAGTAACAACCTTTATCAATCCTATGGAGATAGCCAATAACTAC
>NW_013710356.1:0-428 GCF_000517525.1 Limulus polyphemus | reverse complement strand
CCTGAAGTGTATGTAGTTTATAACCTGAAGTGTATGTAGTTTTATATAGATGATAACCTGAAGTTCATATGGATAATAACGTGAAGTGTATGTAGTTTATAACCTGAAGTGTATGTAGTTTATATAGATAATAATCTGAAGTTTATATAGATAATAACGTAAAGTACATATAGTTTATAACCTGATGTGTATGTAGTTTTATATAGTTTATAACCTGAAGTGTATGTAGTTTTATATAGTTTATAACCTGAAGTTTATATAGATAATAACGTGAAGTACATATAGCTTATAACCTGATGTGTATGTAGTTTTATATCGTTTATAACCTGAAGTGTATTTAGTTTATATAGATAATAATCTGAAATATATGTAAGTTATATATATAAATCTTGAGGTTTGTATAGTTCATGTAGATAATGATCTGGTGT
>NW_013710355.1:0-428 GCF_000517525.1 Limulus polyphemus | reverse complement strand
TATGGTAAATAAAAACTTGCGATTAAATATTCACATCGATATATAAATATAAATATATGGTAAATAAAAACTACTGATTGAACATTCAAATCGATATATATATATATGGTAAATAAAAACTTCTGATTAAACATTCACAAAGGTATAAATATACATGTTAAATAAGATTTCTGATTAAACATTTACAACGATATACATATACATGGAAAATATGACTTCTGATTAAACTTTCACATCGATATGTATATAATAAAAAAAAACTACTAATTAAACATTCATATCGATATATATATGGTAAATAAAACTTCTGATTAAAAATTCACATCGATATATATATATGTATATTGTAAATAAAAACTTCTGATTAAAAATTCACAGCGATATATATATATATATGGTAAATTAAAACTTCTGAGTAAACATTTACA
>NW_013710354.1:0-428 GCF_000517525.1 Limulus polyphemus | reverse complement strand
TATGCTGGGTATCAAGCTGATAAACTATGCTGGGTATCAAGGTGATAAACTATGCTGGTTACCAACCTGATAAACTATGCTGGTTATCAAGCTGATAAATTATGCTGGGTATTAACCTGATAAACTATTCTGGGTATCAACCTGATAAACTATGCTGGTTATCAACCTGATAAACTATGCTGGCTATGAAGCTGATAAACTATGCTGGTTACCAACCTGATAAACTATGCTGGCTATCAACCTGATAAACTATGCTGGCTATCAACCTAATAAACTATGCTGGCTATCAAGCTGATAAACTATGCTGGGTATCAATCTGATAAACTATGCTGGTTACCAACCTGATAAACTATGCTGGTTATCAAGCTGATAAACTATGCTGGGTATCAACCTGATAAACTATGCTGGGTATCAACCTCATAAACTAT
>NW_013710353.1:0-428 GCF_000517525.1 Limulus polyphemus | reverse complement strand
CTTTTAAGGTAAGACATTTAAATTACATTACATGAGTGTCAAAAAGAAAGTCCATTATGGGTTTGTGGACTTTCACCAAGTGCAGAACTGGGTATGCAATTTGCCACTCAAAAAATTAGTCAAATTGTCAGTTTTCTCCAATACTAATAGCAAATTAAGTTTTCAGATGACCTGTACAACTTATGGAACTTTTATTAAAATTAATTTATAAGAATTTGCTAATCAAGCAACATGAAGAGATATTTATTTAACTTTTTTGATAAAAAAACTTTGGTCCCATTGGTAATACGCTTGGCTTGTTTATCACTTTAAAATGGACTAGGACAAAATTACAAATCTTCTATAAAAAACAAACAAATAAGTTATTAATAATTACATAAAAGTTTGAATACCTGGAAATAAACATCTGTGTTTTTTATTCAATTAAA
>NW_013710352.1:0-428 GCF_000517525.1 Limulus polyphemus | reverse complement strand
TCTCTGCGCGATCATGAATACTGGATACTTTTGTGGTCCTGCAGCATTTTAAAATATCTCTTATGTAGGGGACATTAGTCGAGAAACATCAGTTAGCAGGGCAGGGGGTCTGGTCCCCTGAAATATCACCTTCCTCTCCCAAGCTAATGCCATCCATTAATCTAATTTTAGATTTGGTCTCATTATATGTCTTATTGCCTGTTCCCCACTTCTTGCCAGTTAAAAAAAGTTAAAGCCAGGACTGCGTTGGTATTAACTGTAAAGAAGTTAATACTTGTTAATAAGCAGTTGAAAGACCTACGCCAGAAGGAAACACATTATTCATACAACAAACTAAAGGCTTCAACCAAATCAACATGAATGTGGGGATTCGATTCTTAGGTTTATTAAACATTAAAAATTTCCCGATCCCAACTGGATTCAAAGAT
>NW_013710351.1:0-428 GCF_000517525.1 Limulus polyphemus | reverse complement strand
AATGCTTTGTGTTACATGTTCACTCCTAGTAAGAGTAGGGTTACTTAAGGATTTTAATTTGTAATGAAAACAACGATGCTTTGTGTTACATGTTCACTCCTAGTACTGTAAACAACATAATTACTTCACCTGTTATCCTTTGAATATTTTCTACAGAGTCACACTGGTGAAGAGAATGGGGTGCGGACATGGAGAGAGGACTCGTCCGATTGATTGATTGAGAGAATCTTGTTCCACTTGTTGCAGCTTCATTACCATCTCTAGCTACAAGTCCTTCATTCAATAGAGATCTTGTTTCACAAACATTCTGTTCAACCTATAAAATAATCACTATAACATGGATCACAACTGGCTTTGTAAATTGAAGTAAGATCAAAACTCAGTCATCAATCTTAACTAAATATAAGATGGATCACAGTCTGGCTTTG
>NW_013710350.1:0-428 GCF_000517525.1 Limulus polyphemus | reverse complement strand
AATGGAGACTATTTTATTTAATAAATGTTTGTTTGATATATAAGTTGTTCGGGTTTTGCATCTAAAAAGTGAAATTAATTTCTTGACGACCTAATATTAGACACCGTCATGGCTGGTGACCTTTCGGGGGTGTTTTAGCCCCATTGGTAGAAGAGCTATTCTATGTAACTAAGGCCACTTCAAGTTCGCCTTCTATTTTTCTTTCAGAAAACTCTTAATTCTAATCAAATTATATCCAGTTTCAATCGTGAAAGAAGTCTTCTAACTGACGAGCGAAATTACTTCCACACTAAATTCGAGAAGAATAAGGTCTGCGATTTTATTAAATGTTTGTAGGTATCAATACAGATTTACGGATTGGTACATGCTTTCATGCACTGATATCTCTCGGAAGTTTCAATATATATATATATATATAGTATTAGTAC
>NW_013710349.1:0-428 GCF_000517525.1 Limulus polyphemus | reverse complement strand
GTTCTTCTTTTATGTCCAACAGAAACTACAAGACTAGAAAACACCGACTTTATATCGTTCTTCTTTTATGTACAACAGAAACCCAAGAGTAGAAAACACGGACTTTATATCGTTCTTCTTTTATGTACAACAGAAACTACAAGAGTAGAAAACACCGACTTTATATCGTTCTTCTTTTATGCCCAACACAAACTACAAGACCAGAAAACACGGACTTTATATCGTTCTTCTTTTATGTCCAACACAAACCCCAAGACGAGAAAACACGGACTTCATATCGTTCTTCTTTTATGTCCAACACAAACTACAAGACCAGAAAACACGGACTTTATATCGTTCTTCTTTTATGTACAACAGAAACTACAAGACTAGAAAAGACGGACTTTATATCGTTCTTCTTTTATGTCCAACACAAACTCCAAGACTAG
>NW_013710348.1:0-428 GCF_000517525.1 Limulus polyphemus | reverse complement strand
ATCGTCTACTTCCTCTCCTTCTCTCGTTATCAAATAATTAAAACTGTTGTCTACTTTCCTCTCCTTCTCTCGCTATCATATAATTAAAACTGTCGTCTACTTTCCTCTCCTTCTCTCGTTATCAAATAATTAAAACTGTTGTCTACTTTCCTCTCATTCTCTCGTTATCAAATAATTAAAACTGTTGTTTACTTTCCTCTCATTCTCTCGTTATCAAATCATTAAAACTATTGTCTACTTTCCTCTCCTTCTCTCGCTATCATATAATTAAAACTGTCGTCTACTTTTCTCTCCTTCTCTCGATATCAAATCATTAAAACTGTTGTCTACTTTCCTCTCCTTCTCTCGATATCAAATCATTAAAACTGTTGTCTACTTTCCTCTCCTTCTCTCGTTATCAAATCATTAAAACTATTGTCTACTTTCCT
>NW_013710347.1:0-428 GCF_000517525.1 Limulus polyphemus | reverse complement strand
TACCACTTTTAAAGAGTGAACAGGCAGCCATCAGTTTATAATATTACCACTTTTAAAGAGTGGACAGGTAGCTGTCAGTTTATAGTAGTACCACTTTTGAAGAGTGAACAGGTAGCCGTCAGTTTATAGTAGTACCACTTTTGAAGAGTGAACAGGTAGTTGTCAGTTTATAGTAGTACCACTTTTAAAGAGTGGACAGGTAGCTGTCAGTTTATAATATTACCACTTTTGAAGAGTGGACAGGTAGCCATCAGTTTATAGTAGTACCACTTTTAAAGAGTGAACAGGTAGCTGTCAGTTTATAATATTACCAATTTTAAAGAGTGGACAGGTAGCTGTCAGTTTATAGTATTATCACTTTTGAAGAGTGGACAGGTAGCCGTCAGTTTATAGTATTACCACTTTTAAAGAGTGAACAGGTAGCCATC
>NW_013710346.1:0-428 GCF_000517525.1 Limulus polyphemus | reverse complement strand
AGACTGAAAACACTGTAAGAAGTTTGAAAACAATTACTCCTCTAGGAGAAAAACTGTAAGAAGTTTGAAAACAATTACTCCTCTATCTATCTGTTTCTCCTAGAGGAGTAATTGTTTACAAACTTCTTTCAGTATTTTCAGTCTATATGTTTCTCCTAGAGGAGTAATTGTTTTCAAACTTCTTACAGTGTTTCAATTCAGCTGTTTCTTATAGAGGAGTAGTTGTTTTCAAACTTCTTACAGTGTTTCAATTCAGCTGTTTCTCCCTGAAACACTGTAAGAAGTTTGGAAACAACTACTCCTCTAGAAGAAACATATTCACTGAAACACTGTAAGAAGTTTGAAAACAACTACTCCTCTAAGAGAAACAGAAAGACTGAAACACTATAAAAAGTTTGAAAACAATTACTCCTCTAGGAGAAACGGCT
>NW_013710345.1:0-428 GCF_000517525.1 Limulus polyphemus | reverse complement strand
TCATGCTATTATTATTTCATGTTTTTTATTCCATCATGCTACTATTATTTCATGTTTTTTATTCCATCATGCTATTATTAGTTCATGTTTTTTATTTATTCATTCTACTATTATTTCGAGTTTTTATATTCCATCATGCTATTATTATTCCATGTTTTTATATTCCATCATGCTATTAGTATTCCATGTTTTTATATTCCATCATACTACTATTATTTCAAGTTTTTTTATTCCATCATGCTACTAATATTTCAAGTTTCTATATTCCATCATACTGCTATTATTCCATGTTTTTATACTCCATCATGCCACTATTATTCCATGTTTTTATATTCCATCATGCCACTATTATTTCAAGTTTTTATATTCCATCATGCTACTATTATTTCATGTTTTTATATTCCATCATACTACTATTATTTCAAGCT
>NW_013710344.1:0-428 GCF_000517525.1 Limulus polyphemus | reverse complement strand
TTAATTTCAATAGTCCAATAGTCAATCAGTTTCAACATATACTGAATCAATTTCAACCAATAGTCAATCAGTTTCAACATATACTGAATCAGTTTCAACCAATGGTCAATCAGTTTCAACATATACTGAATCAGTTTCAACCAATAGTCAATCAGTTTCAACATATACTGAATCAGTTTCAACCAATAGTCAATCAGTTTCAACATATACTGAATCAGTTTCAACCAATAGTCAATCAGTTTCAACATATACTGACTCAGTTTCAACCAATAGTCAATCAGTTTCAACATATACTGAATCAGTTTCAACCAATAGTCAATCAGTTTCAACATATACTGAAACAGTTTCAACCAATAGTCAATCAGTTTCAACATATACTGAATCAATTTCAACCAATAGTCAATCAGTTTCAACCACTAGTTAATCAG
>NW_013710343.1:0-428 GCF_000517525.1 Limulus polyphemus | reverse complement strand
GTGTTTTAAAATAAAGCTGACATTAAATACAGTGGAACACTAACATATATTTTATTTGACGTGTTTTAAAATAAAGCTGACATTAAATACAATGGAACACTAATATAAATCTCATTTGACGTGTTTTAAAATAAAGCTGAAATTAAATACAGTGGAACACTAATATAGAATTTATTTGATATGTTTTAAAATAAAGCTAACATTTAATGCAATGGAACACTAATATAGATTTTATTTGACGTGTTTTAAAATAAAGCTGACATTAAATACAGTGGAACACTAATATAGATCTCATTTGACGTATTTTAAAATAAAGCTAACATTAAATAAAGTGGAACACTAATATATATTTTAGTTGATATGTTTTAAAATAAAGCTAACATTTAATGCAATGGAACACTAATATAGATTTTATTTGACATGTTTTA
>NW_013710342.1:0-428 GCF_000517525.1 Limulus polyphemus | reverse complement strand
AAATCAGAAGCAAATAACTAAATATCGTGTTAATTCAGTAGTTAAAACTATATATCTTGTTAACTCAGCAGCGAACAACTAAATATCTCGTTAACTCAGTAGCTTACAGCCAAATAGCTTGTTAACTTAGCAGCGAACCATTAAATATCTTGTTCTATCAGTAGCGAACAACTAGATATCTTGTTCTCTATTCAGAGATCAATTAGATATCGTGTTAACTCAGCAGCGAACCACTAAATGTCTTGTTCTATCAGTAGCGAACAACTAGATATCTTGTTCTCTATTCAGAGATCAATTAGATATCGTGTTAACTCAGCAGCGAACCACTAAATGTCTTGTTCTATCAGTAGCGAACAACTAGATATCTTGTTCTCTATTCAGAGATCAATTAGATATCGTGTTAACTCAGCAGCGAACCACTAAAAATC
>NW_013710341.1:0-428 GCF_000517525.1 Limulus polyphemus | reverse complement strand
AAACCACATGATCTTAGCTGTAAATACACAGTGGATACTGGTTGTCCGTCACTGATAAAACCACATGATCTTAGCTGTAAATACACAGTGGATACTGGTTGTCCGTCACTGATAAAACCACATGATCTTAGCTGTAAATACACAGTGGATACTGACTGTCCGTCACTGATAAAACCACATGATCTTAGCTGTAAATACACAGTGGATACTGACTGTCCGTCACTGATAATATACAGAATATGAGACATTGAGAAAACTTTGGCGGTGCACTCGACATTTGTAAAGATTACAGAAACACTTCTTTCTGTGATTTGAAAGTAGTTAATGCTAGCAGTCAGTCTAACGTTTAGCTGTCAAAATGTTAGCAGTCAGTCTAACGTTTAGCTGTCAAAATGTTAACAGTCAGTCTAACGTTTAGCTGTCAAAAT
>NW_013710340.1:0-428 GCF_000517525.1 Limulus polyphemus | reverse complement strand
ATCTCTCGTAACCATCATAAAAAATGTAAATTAACCCGTTTTGTTTTAGTTCGACACAATTAAACATTACTTGTTTCTTAATCTCCCATAACCATCATAAAAAATGTAAATTAACCTGTTTTGTTTTAGTTCGACACAATTAAACATTACTTGTTTCTTAATCTCTCGTAACCATCCATAAAAAATGTAAATTAACCCGTTTTGTTTTAGTTCGACACAATTAAACATTACTTGTTTCTTAATCTCCCATAACCATCATAAAAAATTTAAATTAACCTGTTTTGTTTTAGTTCGACACAATTACACATTACTTGTTTCTTAATCTCCCATAACCATCATAAAAAATGTAAATTAACCCGTTTTGTTTTAGTTCGACACAATTACACGTTACTTGTTTCTTAATCTCCCATAACCATCATAAAAAATGT
>NW_013710339.1:0-428 GCF_000517525.1 Limulus polyphemus | reverse complement strand
CAAACTTTTAATGGTCTAAACTGAATCCTACTCAATAGACTACAAGACAGTATAAAACACAAACTTTAATGGTCTAAACTTAATCCTACTCAATAGACTAAAAGACAATAAAATACAAACTTTAATGGTCTAAACTTAATCCTACTCAATAGACTAACAAACAGTATAAAACACAAACTTTAATGGTCTAAACTTAATCCTACTCAATAGACTAACAAACAGTATAAAATACAAACTTTAATGGTCTAAACTTAATCCTACTCAATAGACTAAAAGACAATAAAATACAAACTTTAATGGTCTAAACTTAATCCTACTCAATAGACTACAAGACAGTATAAAACACAAACTTTAATGGTCTAAACTTAATCCTACTCAATAGACTAACAAACAGTATAAAACACAAACTTTAATGGTCTAAACTTAAT
>NW_013710338.1:0-429 GCF_000517525.1 Limulus polyphemus | reverse complement strand
CGACCAGAGACATAACAATAGGAATTAACAACACAATCGAAATAACAAAAAACGTATTACTTGACATAAAATCATTTTAAAAATAAACTAATTTTTTTTTCACTCTTTAACAACTTTCAAACTAAAGAAAAAAACATTATTTTATTTGGACGATATATTCACGTGAACATCAGAACTTATGTTGTTCGTAGATTATACATTCGTGTGAATATATGAATTCTTTGTTTGGAGCATATATATAATAATGTTACTGTCTGAATTGGTTGTTCAGAGATTATATACTTGTGTGAATGCCTGAATCTGTTCTTTGTGAGGCTTGGTTGTTAGAGGACTCGACTCATAACCTGAGGGTCGCCAGGTAGAATCATCGTCAGTGAACAAACTCACCTTTTTAGCCGTGGGAGTATTATAACGTGACGTTAGTGTCAG
>NW_013710337.1:0-429 GCF_000517525.1 Limulus polyphemus | reverse complement strand
ATAAAGAAATAAATTTACTAATGGTGGAACATACTAATGTTTCGACCAGACCACTGTTGTTTGCTTACCTATTATTAACATTACAGCTTATTACTTTGCTTTTCTTCTTTTGAGATTGTATCTTTTACTAAGGCGTATTGTTTTTTGTTTTTGTTTTTTCAAAAAGTGAATAAAAGATAGGTATTGCGAAACAGAGTTTATACTGACATTAAATTTTCTTATAATTAGTCTCACAATTTAGATTCTTTCTATATCAAACTATTACAAATCTGAATCACAAGAATCTCTGTTCCAAGCGACAGTTAGAAAAATAAGCTTACAAGCAAGTTGATGTTTGGTCTAGTACAACCATCCCATGATACAAAAGAAGACATGTTTGACACCTAGGGCTGAATTACAACATGACCTCGATGTATTGTTACGTATTAG
>NW_013710336.1:0-429 GCF_000517525.1 Limulus polyphemus | reverse complement strand
TGAAATCATGACATATATTAGAGTGAAAGTCTAATATAGTTGAATATTTACGTGAAGCTGTAAAAAAGAACAAAGAAAAATCTACCAGGTTGTTTGAATTTTATGTCTAATGAATAATAATTTTGATTTTTCAGCGTCAAACAACACTGTTGAAGATATCATTTATCATTTTAAACCTTTATCAAGCTACTAAATGTTAGGTCTTTTTGTTGTTGTTTTTCTCAATGCAATTTTCTAATTACTTGAATCTAAATGCAATAGCATATGATTTATTAGCTTGACAACTCTCAACATTTGCTGTAGTTTTGTTGACTTAAGGTTTACCAGTTATGAAGTCACAGGATTTATCAGTTCTATAGTCATAAAGTTTGATAATAAAATAACCATATAATTTGTCAGTCTTATAGACATAAAGTTTAGTAGTATTTT